>NC_040908.2:128852234-129009378 GCF_004126475.2 Phyllostomus discolor
TTCACTGAGAAACATCCAGACCACATGATTTCTTAAAACTTTGCTACATAGAATGCTGGACATTTAATCTATCTATAAGATACATCTTCCTGTAGTAACTTGAAAACATTGGTAAAAAAAAAAATCACACTGTTTTGCGAGTAGCATATCTATCAAAGAGGAATGAGATGTCAACAGGAGGTTGAAGGAGAAGGAACAAGTGCTAGCTTTTAACAGGGGGTTTGGGCAATCAGTGATTTCGAGGCAGAGTCTAGTCTTGTTTTCACTGGTGTGTTTCCAATATACTGAATACGACAGCATCAGTATCCTGGATATTGAATATCCAATACTAAATGTTCAGTATCTGATATACTAAATAAATATGCTGAAGGAAAGAATGAATATATCACAAATACCCAGTTACACATTCAGGATTCAAAGTATATTCTTTAGATAATGTTTAGTAAAGACTTCTAAATACTACGTAAGACTATATTCATGTTTTAATACCTTTTTAAAGAAGTAATTACAATGTTTATGATATGTAGTTCTAATTATCTTTGTTACCTTTAAATCAAGAGAAAAATACTATTTTACAAAATGGCATACCAAAGAAAGAGCTGCTTGAGTCTGATGCAGAAGTGGTTCCGGGAGGGGGGAGAGGTGAATACATTCAGGAATTTTAATAGTGCCTCCATCCAAATCTGCTATGATTACATCTAACTGAAGGAGAAAAACATTAATATAATTAATAAAATGTATTTGTTGTTAAGCAAATTAATGTAGCCTTCACTAATTTGAAATGAGAAGACAGAGGCATGGAAGAGACTCCTGTTGTCCACAGTGCTAGAATGCTGGGTGCATGGCTTCCCAGCTACTGTCTATAGCAGTGCCCCCTTTTCCGTGATTCTGCTTTCCCAGGTCTCAGTTATCCTCAATCAAATGGTCTGAAAATACTGAATCCCACTGCATTTTGGATGCTTCACTATAGAAGTGTAGCTATAATCTAAATGACCCAGCAATCATTACATGAGTTAATAAACAAAGCAATAAGTGTACACCCAAATGGTACTGTTTAGGTGTTCAAGAAATGGATTTTTAGCATTTTATAACAATTTACAAATAACTTACATAAAAATGTAAAAAAACAATAAAGTAAGACAAACTAGTCAAGATTGCTGAAGTTATTATGTTGAAAACAGGATTAAAATTCATTCTAGTTTATTCACCAAAAAATGAAGAAATTTACTTTGGGAACACATCAACTTCCAGAGGAAAAAAATTTGCTGGAAAAAAATTTCCTACAAATAAGATGGGTATACTTCTAATTAGTATTATACTAACTAGGTTTATACTGATTTATGCATATTTTTATACAGTGATATCAAAGTTAAAAACTAGATATCAACGAAGAAAATTAGGCAGAATGATTAATATATGAATGAGGGTCCTGTTTATAATTACAATGTTGAATAGTCTTTTGTCAGTTTAAATGACAACCTATGATTTGATTACAATTGTAATTATGTATAAGTACCAATAGAGCTTACTTACCTCTTTTCTGGCACTTAAAACTAAAACAAAAGTAGAAATATAAGATCTTAAAGATCTGTGGATTGCAGGTGTCAGATAGCCCAACTTTTCAGGAAAGAAGTATTTTTAAACTTCCTGAAAAATCTCATGCAATCTGTCCCTTGCACTCTACACACAGTGCTTATGAAAACCCCTCTCACATTGAGAAAACCATCTGGCATCACTGGGTAGCTCTAATGGTTGAAAACTTTCATACTGAGCAAAAAATTGTTTCTATACTCACTATACCTGTTTATTTTATTTCAGCCTTTTAGAGCTACAAAAAAGAAATCTTATCCTTATTTCCTATGACAGTCACTTGAATATTTATATTTAGTTATCAAATAATATTAGGTTAGTACTTCAGAAAATTTCCTTATGATCTCACATGATATAGTTTCTAAACTCTTGAGGATCCTGGATATCCTTCTCTGAAGCACATTATTTTCTTACAGTCCCTCTTAAAAGTGCAGAACAGAGAACCAAACCCATTATTCCAGAACTGGCATGCGTGTGGAGCATTACTTTCCTTCTTTGGGATTTTTACTCATATAGCATGAGAAATAGAATAATTTGTTGGGGCTTATACTGAATTTGCATTCCACTAAAACCTTTCCCTCTTTTGAAAATGATTTTTGCCTTTTAGTTATCAACCATTTAGCATTAACACACGCCTCATTTCAAAATATGAATAAATTAAAGTACTTATAACAAATGTATAAATAGAATACCACCTAACATTATTTTATCTTCCTTTCCCATAGATAAGATGAAGAATACAGAAAGATAAACTTAATATGCCGAAAGAGGGGGCATTTAAACATATTAATAAATTTATTTTGTAAATCTCTCATATTTACTATTGGAAAAATTACTGTTTAGATTTTTCAATGATGCTTTTCTTCCAGCCAATCTTTTCGATAGGGAATACAATAGAGCTGAAAACAGTGGTTAATTGAAATGTTATAAAACTCAAAGCAATATGATAAACCTCTGGCCTCAATAACTGGCAACTTAAAGATGAATACTTACAAGTTCATGGATATCAGTTTTAAAGACTGAGTGTACTCCAATAATGAAAGGTGTTGGGGAACTTAGAACTTCTAGTAGTTGAGCCGGGAGAATGGGAATATAAGGATAACTGGAAATAATAAAAATATATGTGAGATATGTTTGTTTTTCCATAGTCCACACATATTTTCATCTACATGCTATACATTTTTTATATTACCTAAGTTTAGAAATTATCAATAATGTTTTCATGGTTATTAATATTTAATTTTCAAAAGGACAGATTTTTAAAAATCTTCAGGTGAAAGATATGATTAGATATAATAAAATGTAAAATAAATGGAGTGCCCAGTGGTACCCCAACAAATTCAATAAGAAGTAAAAAGGTAAAATAAACAGAATCCTGGGCAGCTTTCTTATCCCTTACCCCTCCTAGGCAAGCAGTCTCCTTAGGTTTTTTAATCTTCCTTGAAAGCAGTTTCCTTACATGACAATGTGACATCAGACAATAACACTGACTCCCTGATGGGCCTTCCCCATCAACACCGGTCATTCGTCTGCATGAAACCCACACTCAAATTCCATTTTTGTAGACCTGATTTTTCATTCAGTAAGAGTGGTAAAGTACAAAAATTAAGGTCTAGACATATTTAGGGGTTAAGAAAAGCACATACATAAAAATCTTTTAAACTTTTAAAATAAAATCTACAGACAGTCTAAATTTTATTCTGGTTTGTATGAACTTAAGTTTCCTAGATGTTATGATTAATAAATTGATAAAACCATATATTAGAATAAAATATTCTACTTATAGCACTATCAGACATCACTGCTTAAACTGTCTTGTTTTTTACTTTTTATCATGGGAAATTTTTAACCTACTCCTCAAAACCCAGGAAACCAGACAGGCCCATGAAGCCCACATGTCCAATCCAGATCTGACCACTACTGATGCGTGACACATATATACTGCTGCCCTTCTGTTCTCTTCCCCACTGTATTATTTGAAGCACATTTTAGACATTATATTATTGGTACCAAATACTTTAATAGGTATCTAAAAAAGATAAGGTCTCTTTTTTAATAAACCCATAATACCAATATATCCCCTAAAATTAATAATTCTTTAATATTAAAAAATCACAGCACTAACTTAATGCTATCACCAACCATATCCAAAGAGAATTAAATGCTACTGACAATACTACTCTTAATTACTTTTTGACTAAATTAATCAACACTCATTAATGGATGGCTTGGCAAAGTTCCAAATTCCAGGCTAGACTTCTATCAAAATTCTGACTGTAAAATATGACCTTGTGGTTCAAACTATTATTGTGCAATGGCATTTCGACTGATCATTAATAACTAACACATAATTTGGAAATAAATAAAAGTACAAGTAAAAATCTCACCTGTATTTAAGAGGAAACATTAAAGATTCCAGGGCTCTACAAGCATCACTAAGTCTCTGGAAACTTGCGGAATGGAAGAGAACCTTGTTTTCTGTGAGGACTGCACAAAAGAGGCTGAGGACATTTTGAATTCCTGAAACACACGAGCAAATACTCACCAAATGCATTTAATTTTTATATGTGTTGCCAACAAACACAGACTTAGAATGACATGGAATGAAAAAGCCCGTATTTTTTAAATCCCTGAAGAAAAATACTTGGTTAAACTATAAATTCCATACAACCTATGGGTACTTGTTTTTTTCAAACTTTCAGTTTTGTCTTTATATTTCAAGTCAACTTAACACTAGTTAAACTTACTAGTTGTTTAGAAACATACTATTACCTTCTTTTCAACTAAATCTCCAAGGCCTTTCCTTAAATTCCTATTATAGATGCTGGCATTGCTCTAATAACTTTTTTCCTTTTTACAGTTCTTTTTCTGATGTTAATATAACCACACCAGCTTTGCTGTTGAAATTTTCCTGGTACAGTAGATCTTTTTCCATATTCTTATTTCAATCTTTTTTCTACTTTTTATAAATAGCATATAGTTGACATGTTTAAAAAGCCCAGTCTGACAACCTTTTTAACTAGACCACTTACTCAATCTACACTCATTGTAATTATATACATATATTATTTTATACTTTTATTTGTTCTACCTCTGTTTGCCTTTCTTTATGATTTCTACATATTTATTTTAGCTCTTCTTTTATCTCCTCTACCAGTGTGGAATTTATAAGCTGTGTTCCTTTACTTATTTCATCTTTTAGTGGCAACTCTAGAAAATAAAGCATACATACTTACCAAATTGAGGTTAAGTACATCATTTCTTATTTTATCTTTTATTACTGTATCATCATTTTTATATCTACTAAAGCTTAACTACATGAACCCACTAAATAAAGAGTCCCCATTAGCTAGCTTTCTCAAAGTAAAATACTTCCTATATTTTGCTTAACCAACACATGCAAATTTCTTCTTGGCCCATTATTAGTTGCTATACTCTTCTTATTTCTAATTTATCTCATATGATATATCTGAATTTACAGTTCAGGTTTTTAATTTTCTCTCATTTAGGCAAATGTAAGAGTATCATAACTTGTTTCCCTAATCCAGTCCTTATTAATTTCAAATCTATCCTCCACATAGTTTCTAGAACATGGACATAAAGTATAAATCTGATTGTCATTTTCATGCCCCAAACCCTTCAATATTTTCCAATACTCTGGGGGAGTGATTTCTAAATGCATTCTGGTTCACAGGAGCAATTTAGTAACAGAAGCTTTGCTTCAACTTGTTTAATATGTTAAATCTCTCTGAGACTCAGTTGGTAAAATGAGGAGAATATTAAAGTCTATCTTTTAAAGTTGCTATAAAAAGGTAATGGGATAATGCTTGGGAGTTCTCAGCACAGTACCATGATAAATAAACAAGACATATTAGCTGATGTTACGGTTACTCTAATTATCGTAGTTGTTACCATTCAGTTCCTTTGAGGTTAGTTAGGGCTCTAATGCTAAAAATGTTTGAAAACACCTAAACCACGCCACTAAGTCTGAGCTCCAGGCCACAAGCCTTCAAGGTCCCACTCCCATCTTTCCAGTCCCAGTGCCCCTCCCCCACCCGTGTGATCAACATGGATCCAATCTAGCTCTCAGACACTTACTTCAGTTTGATGTCTCTGCTACTTTTGCTCGATTTCTTTCTGCCTGATGTCCCCTTCATTAAAACGAGAATTCCTCAAAGATAGCACAGGGCCCTCTACACTGATATACCTCCCCCTGCCAAGCACATCTGCTAGACAGGAGGCACTCACTGAACTGACAATGTCCCTGAATGGTGACATGAGTCATTATTAAGAGATGTTAAAACTTCTATTAAAAGATGTCAGAGAATACCTTTATAAACGCGGATAGGGAAAGCATAAAATATACGAATCATAAATGAAAGGATGGATAAATTAAATAAAATGTGTCAAAAGGACATTATAAAATGAAGACAAGTATCAGACTGAAAACAATTATCTAGAATGTATATAAATGTAAAATAAGTGTACAAAATGCAATTTTTAAATCCCTACTAAAATCAATAGGAAAAATCAACAAAAAAGAATAGAGTTGAACCATGGGAGTAAAGGACAGAAAACTGTACTTGAACAATGATTAAAATAAAAAAAATAGGAATAAAAAAAAAGAATATAGTTGAACCTTGAATAACATTGGTTTGAACTGTGTGGATCCACTTATGCTGAGGTTTTGGTTTTTGTTTTTAATAAGTACTCTAAATGTATTTTCTCTTCCTTATGACTTTTTAAAAACATTTTATTTATTTTCACAAACAGGGGAAGGGAGGGAGAAAGAGAGGAAGACAAACATTGACGTGTGAGAGAAACATCCACCCACTGCCTCCCATACATGCCCCAACAGGGGACTGGGTACTGCAACCCACACACGTGTCCTGACGGAGCACAGAACCAGCAACCTTTCACTTTGTGGGATGACACTCAGCCAACTGAGCCAGCCACACCAGTCAAGGCCCTTACAATTTTCCTAATAACATTTTTTCTCTAGTTTATTTATTATAAGACTACAGTATATAATACATATACAAAATATGTTAATCCACTGTCCATGTTATGATTAATGTTTCCAGTCAACAGTAGACTAACAGTGGCTAAAGTTTGGAAGGAGCCAAGTTATACATGGATTTTTGACTGCTCAGAAGGTTAGTGCCTCTAACTCTCATGTTGTTCAAGGGTGAAATGTAAGATGAACTTACAATTTACAGAACAGGAAACTAAAATGGCTGATAAACATAAGAAACCATGCTCCAACACCTCTAGTAATTAGAAAAATTCAACCCAATAAATTCTTGAGATATGACTTTAAACCTATCAAAATAGCTTAAATTAAAGGCTGATAATTCTAAGTTTTTATGAGGATGGGTAAGGAAAAGGAACTACATACATATTGCTGTGAAGAATATAAATAAAGTTAAGATGTACACACCCTATGATCTAATTATTACAGTAATTCCAGTTAATTCCATTATTAGTTATCACTGAAATTCTTTCATTTGTACCTACTGTATTTTTTGGACTATAAGATGCACCCCCCATTTGGCAGGAATAATGGTTGTTAACACTGCTGCTGAATTGTTTACATTTATATTGGTGAGATATTATGTTATTTATGTCATTAAATATTTTACCACATTTTCTGCTTCAAAAATGTTTTTCCTGTTTTCCTTCTCTAATACCTGGGTGCATCTTATGGTCCAAAAATATGGGTAAGTATAAAAAAGTACATTGTAACAGTATTTGAAATAATTAAAAAGTGGACACGCCCTAAGTGTAAAAATGAATGACTAAATTGTGCCCAAATCATGTTATTAAATTATACTTCCTCTGAAGATAGCAAATGTTGACTGAAACAAAAAAGTAAAACCAGAAATTAATTATTCAAAATTTATAAAACTCAATGATTATTCAGGAAACTTAAGTACAGTTTTCAAGTGATATAAATTTTGGGGTAAGTTCACAGCATTTACACTTGTGAACTTAATATAGTTTAAAACTTCACTTAAACTTTTGGGATACCTGTATAGCAGTGAAAATAAGAGAGTTAGTGCTACATAGATCAACATAAATAAGTCTCCTAAGTATATTATTGAGGAAAGTAAGGCATAAAATGATTATGTAGAATGATAACATTTATGTATTGTTTAGAAACATACAAAACACTACTATATATTAGTGCTTAGGTATACAAGGCTTGTGCAGAAGGTATCCCAGCCATGTAATGTGAAAAAGAGAGTCATTTATTCAAGAAGATACAGTAAACACTGTACATAGGACAATGATGTCTGTCCCCTTCAAAGTAGTCATCTTAGGACCTCACACAGTTCTGCCAATCGCCATCAACTGCCTGAACATATTTTCCTGAATTTTATCAATGGTCTCAAATCTCTTCCCACTCCAAGGTGATTTTAGTTTTGGGAAAAGCCATAAGTTGCAGGGTGCCAAATATGGATTATAGGTTGGGGCAGAGTCACCTGGGTGACTTGATGTTTCACCAAAAAAACTGCACCAGAAGACATGATACATGAGCAGATGCATTGTCGTGATGAAGCTGCCAATCACCATTTGCCCATAGCCGAGGGCTTCTGATTCATGTGACTAGTTTCTAGGGAGGAATGTTCAAGCTTAACGCAAAATGTGATGCAGATTCGTTATTTTACTCACTCAGTCATTTTAAATGCTACTGCCACACAGAACACATGCTCACTCAACACTGGCCCCACAGATGTACAGTGAAGTTGTCATTGTTCACAAATGCGCATTCCAGTCCACTCTCCTTGGCTGCCAGGTTACATCAATGTTGTGCAAAATGTTTTCATTATATTAACAATGGCTGCACTTTTTCCAGACAGACCACGTATATAAACATATAGTCAACATATGAGGATATGTCTGAGACGAAAAAGCACCAAATTCAGAATGTGTTTATCTTTGGAAAGAGTAGGCATATGCAGAAAGTTACAACTAATTTTATTAAACTAAATTATAAATACATCTAGATTATAAATAAATCTATAAATTATAGATTTTTTAAAAAAACATTTCTTTGGAAATAATTTAAAATCTACAGAAAAGGTGCAAGAATAAGAACAATGCACAGAGCACTCATCTAGACTTGACCATAATCCACATTAACATTAAAATGTTGCTCCACAGGCTTTAACATTTGTATTCACGTGTGGGTGCACACTCTCTGAGTCTTTATACACACCCCACTCACACCCTCTTCTGGACCACTTAAATGAGTACATCATAACATTTACCTCTTAATACTTCAGAGTGTTTTTCTTAAAAATAATGTTACATAACCACATTTATTATCTCATTCAGAAAACTTAACAATTTTACAATATTTAAAGTCTAACCTCACAGTTGTATAGTCATGTGTCCCATAAGTTTATAATGAAGCTGAAAAACTCCTATCACCTAGCTGAAAATGCAATGCATTCATTACTCATGTGTTTGTAGTGATGCTGGTTTGAACAAACCTACTGCACTAACAGCCATATAAAAGTACAGCATACACAATTATGTACGGTGTACAGTATTCAATAATGATAACAAACAACTATATTCTACAGGTTTACATATTTACTATACTATGTATATTTATTGTTATTTTAGAGTGCACTCTTTGCACTTATAAAAATCAGTCTGCTAGAAAACAGCCCTGGCTGGTGTGGCTCAGTGGATTGAGCACCAGACTTTGAACTAAAGGGTCACAGGTTCAATTCTAGTCAGGGCACATGCCTGGGTTGCTGGCCTGATCCACAGTAGAGGGTGTATGAGAGGTGATCACACATTGATGTTTCTCTCTTTGTCTTTCTCCCTCCATCTTAAAAAAAAAAAAAAAGGAAAAGAAAAAGAGAACAGTATGTCATGTTACACCAGCAGCAGTGTCTCTCGGCTGCATCATTTCCTCTTGTGCTTGATTTACTCTTACACTGCTTGGTCCAGTAACATGCTCTACAGACTTGTAGCCTAGAAGCAACAGGCTACAGCATGTAGCCTGGGTGTGTAGCAGGCTGTGCTATACAGTTTGAGTGCACTCTATGCATTTCAGATAATGATATCACCTAACACATTTCTCAGAACATATCCCAGTTGTTAAATGGTACATTTTCATTTCCAATTTTGTCTGCTGATCCAATATTATTCTTTAATAGAGCTTTCTCCCTACTGTCAGGATTCCTTCTGGGTTCAGATGCTCCATTTATTTGTCCTGTTTCTTCACTCTCATTCAATATAAAACATTTCCACAATCTTAAAAAATTTTTAAGATGTAAGGTGAAATCCACATGCCATAAAATGAACCACTTTGAACAAAACAATGTATTGATTTGCTGATCTACATAACGTTGAATCATCCTTGCGTCCTAGGAATAAATAATCCCACTTGCTCATTGTGTATGATCCTTTCAACCTATTACTGAATTTGGTTTGCTAGGGTTTTGCTGAGGATATTTTTATCTATGTTCATCAGGATATTGGCCCGTTGTTGTCTTTTCTTATAGCATCCATGTCTGGCTTTGGCTTTACAAAAATGTTGGCCTCAAAAAATGAGTTTGGAAGTGTCCTCTTGTATTTTTTGGAAGAATTTGAGATGGACAGGTATTCATTCTTCTTTAAATGTTTGTTAGAATTCACCAGGGAAGCCATGTGGTCCTAGACTTTTCTTTTGGGGGATGGTTTTGATTACTAATTCAGTCCCTTCCGTAGTAATTGTTCTGTTTAGATTTCCTATCCTTTATGATTCAGTCTTAGTAGGTTGTATGTTTCTAGGAATTTATCCATTTTTTTAGGTTATCTAATTGTTGGCATCTAATTGTTCATAACAGTTTTTTATGATCCTTAGTAATTCAGTGATATCAGTTTTAATGTCTCCTCTTTCATACCTGATTTTCTGTATGTTAGTCTAGCTAAGGGTTGCCAATTTTGTGTATCTTTTAAAAAAAAAAGCTTAATTTCACTGATTTTATTTATTTATTTATTTATTTTTACTGTTTCATTTATTTCTGTTGTCATATCCTTCCTTCTAATAACTCTGGTCATGTTCTTTTTCTAGTTCCTGGGGTGTAAAGTTAAGTTGCTTATTACTGTATCCTTCCCTCTTAGATCTGCTTTTGCTGTACCCGGTAAGTTTTGATATGTAGTATTTCCATTTTCATTTGTTTCATGACATTTTTGATTTCCTCAATGTCCCATTGGTTGTTCAGAAGCATGTTGTTTAATCTTTACATATTATTAATTTCCTAGTTTTCTTCTTGTTACTGATTTTAGTTTCATACCATTATGGCTAGAAAATAGGCCTGGCATGTTTCCAATCTTCTTAAATAACTTACTGACTTATTTTGTGCCCTAATGCATGCTCTGTCCTGGAGAACGCTGTTCCACAAGCACTGGAGCAGTGTGCACTCTGTAGCTGTTGGGTGGAGGCTCTACCATGTCTGTTAGGTCTATCTGCTCTAACGTGTTGTTTAGGTTCCACTTTCCTTATTGATTTTCTGTTTGGAGTATGCACCCATCATTGAATATGGGGTTTCTAGCAGACTATTTTCTGTAAGTATAAAGAATGCACTCTAAAATAATAAATATACATAGTATAGTAAATATATAAACCTGTAAAATATAGTTGTTTATTATCATTATTTAACACTATGCATTGTACATAATTGTGTATGCTATACTTTTATATGGCTGTTAGTGCAGGTTTGTTCACACCAGCATCACTACAAACACATGAGTAATGAATGCATTGCATTAGCTACTATTATTATGCTGCTATTTCCCCCTTCTTATCTGTTGATATTTGCTTTATATATTTAAGTACTCTGAAATTGGGTGCATAAACATTTACAACTGTTATATCCTCTGAATGAGTTGACTACTTTATCGTTATATAATGACCTTTGTCTCTTATGACAGTATTTTGGCTTACAGTCTATTACATCTGAAGTCAGTTCGTATAGCTACAGGTGATTCCTTTTCATTTCCATTTGCATGGAATATATTTTTACATACCTTTACCTTCAGTCTATGTGTGTCCTGAAAACTGAAGTAAATCTTTTCTCTTAGGCTCTGCTGAGTAGAGCAGTCAGCACAGAAATAGGTGCTGGTTAGAAGCTTGACCCTCAGGCAGCTACTTGTATAGTCAAGCCCCTATCAGGGAAACACTGGGACATGGGTGTTTTTGCCTGCTTCCTCTGCACTGAGCCCCAGGGTGACAGACATAGTCAGTGCTCACAAGTCCATTAAGAACTGCTTCTTTGTTTTCTTTAGTCCTGTGGGCCTTTTGAATGCAAGCTTGGTTGGCTTCCACAGCTAAAACTTTTGGGAAACTGTCCCTTGAGTGGGAACCTAAAAACTGGAATGTAAGATGTGTGGCCCAAACCCAATTAATTAGCTCTTCAGGGAGAAGCCAACTTCCCTCTCCATGGTATTATGCCGAGAGTGGGGTTTACAGTGAGAATGTATCTCATTCTTTCCTACACATTTCTGTGTGGGTATTTCCTCATAAGTCCAGTGTGTAGGAGTTGCTCCAATAGTTTCTGGATGTCTACCAGAGGGAATTGCTCCGTGGCTGTACATTAGGTTCGTCCGCGAGAGGAGTAAAATTCAGGAGCCTCCTATATTGCCAACTTGGTGGAGAGTCTCATGTACCTCTCTGTGCCTCTGTTAAATTTCTGGCTAGTCTGCCAGTAGCCTCTGCTTGTTGAAGTTACCATCTACTTGCTGATGGTAACTTCAACAAGTAGAATTAAGAGTTTCTTCTCTTTCATTTCCTCCTGGGATCAATACTATTTTTATTGACAATCATGTTGTGGTTTTAAGCTTTCCATCCCATTTGGCAGCAAAGCTGCCAGCTTTACAGCCACCCCTGCCCCAGTAGAACTACCATTCTCACCGACAGAACTGGGGGATGGGGGAGATGGGAGCAGGCCCAGCTAAGAATACTGCAGACTTCCACTGCTATCCTCCAAAACTCTAGCATAAAAAATGCTTCTGAGTATATTTGCTTCTGGTCAATTTCCAGAGTCCTATAACAGCTATAGTCAATGATTTTTTGTATAGGTTTATACTGTTTTGGGGGGTGGGGGAAGAATTTGCTGAACTCTTCATACTGCCATAACTGAAAGTATTGTCTTTGGTGATGTCAACTTTTTTCATATAAACTTTTTTCAATGCTGTCTAAGTTCTCCAAAGTACAGTAGATATTCTTCCTTCCAACAAACAATCTATAGTTGGACACTTTGGGGTATGTCAATATCTTGTTCCTTGCCAATTATAGGTATACCTCGTTTTATTGGACTTTATTTTATTATACTTGGCAGATATTTCATTTTTTACAAATTAAAGGTTTGTGGCAACTCTGCATCGAGCAAGCCTATTGGTGCCATTTTTCTAACACCATTTGCTCACTTCATGTCTTTCTGTCACATATTGATAATTCTTGCAATATTTCCTACTTTTTCATTATTATGTTATGGTGATCTATCTATGATCAGTGACCTTCGGTGTTACTGCTGTAATTGTTTTGGGGCACCACGAGCCATGCCCGTACAAGAGGGAATATTTAATCGATTAATGTTGTGTGTGTTCTGATTGCTCCACCTGCTGGCTGTTCCCCTGTCTCTCTCCCTCTCCTTGGGCCTCCCTAATTCCTGAGGCTCAACAATTCTGAAATTAGACCAATTAATTTAATAACCCTATAATGGCCTCTAAATGTCCAAGCAAAAGGAAAAGTTTCACATCCCTCACTTTAAATCAAAAGGTAGAAATGATGTAGCTTAGTGAGGAAAACATGTCAAAGGCAGAGATAGGCGGTAAATGAGGCCGTCTGAACCAATTAGCCAGGTTGTGAATACAAAGGAAAAGCTCTTGATGGAAATTAAAAGTGCTACTCCAATGAATACAGAAATGATTAGAAAACAAAACCAGCCACAACATTCCCTTAAACCAAAGCCTAACCCTGAGCAAGGTCCTAACTCTTTTCAACTTGATGAAGGCTGAGAGAGGTGAGGAAGCTGCAGAGCAGTTTTAAGCTAGCAGAGGTTTGTTCATGAGGGTTAAGGAAAGAAGCCATCTCCAGAACATAACAGTGCAAGGTGAAGTAGTAAGTGCTGATGTGGAAGCTGCAGCAAGCTATCCAGACCTAGCTAAGACAATTAATGAAGTGGCTACACTAAACAACACATCTACCATGCAGAAAAAGCACCCTGATATCGGGAAAAGACACCATCTAGGACTCTCATGCTAGAGAGGAGTCAATGCCTGGCTTCAAAGCTTCAAGAGACAGGTTGACTCTCTTGTTATGGGCTAATGCAGCTGGTGACTTTAAGTTGGAGCCAATGCTCATTTATCATTCCAGAAAATCCCAGAGACCTTAAGAATTACGCTAAATCTACTTTGCTTGTGCTCTAAAAATGGAATAATAAAGCCTGGATGACAGCATATCTGTTTACAACATTGTCTACTGAATATTTTGTGCCCACTATTGAGACTTACTGCTCAGAAATAAATATTCCTTTTAAAATATCACTGCTCAGTGACAATGTAGCAAGTCACCAAAGAGCTCTGATGGGAGATATATGGATTAATATTGTTTTTATGCCTGCTAACACAATATACATTCTGCAGCCCAGGGACATAAGAGGAATTTCAACTTTCAGGTTTTATATTAAAGAAATATATTTCATAAAGCAATAGCTGCCATAGATACTGATTCCTCTGGTGGATCTGGGCAAAGTAAATTGAAAACTTTCTGAAAAGGATTAATCATTCTAGATGTCATTAAGAACATTCAGGAAAGAGGTCCAAATATCAAGATTAACAGGACTTTGGAAGAAGTTGAATCCAACTCTCGTGATTTTGGGTGGGTGGGTGAGAGGTTCAAGACTTCAGTGGAGGAAGTAACTGCAGATGTGGTGGAAATAGCAAGACAAGTAGAATCAGAAGTGGAGCTTGAAGATGTGACTGAAATGCTGCAGTCTCATGATAAAACTTGAATGGATGAACAGATGCTTGTTATGGATGAGCAAAGAAAGTGGTTTCTTGATACGAAATTTACTCCTGGTGAAGACTGTTGAAATGACAACAAAGGATCTAGAGTGTCACATAAACTTAGTCGATAAAGCAGTGGCAGGGACTGAGAGGATTGACTCCAATTTTGAAAGAAGTTCTACTGCGGGTAGAATGCTATCAAACAGCATCACATGCTATGGAGAAATCGTCTGTGAAAGAGACAACTGATGTGGGAAACTACTGTGGTATTATTTTAAGGAATTCCACAGCCAACTCAGCCTTCAGCAGCCACCCCCTGACCAGTCAGCCACTGTCAACATCAAGGCAGACCCTTTATCAGCAAAAAGTTTCTTCTGACTCACTGAAGGCTCAGATGATGGTTAGCATTTTTAGCAAAAAAAGTATATATTTTTAAATTAAGGCATGTATGTTGCTTTTTCAGACATAATACCATTGCATACTTAACAGACTACAGTGTAGTATAAACATAACATTTATATGCACTGGGAAACCAAATAATTTGTGTGTCTTGCTTCATTGTGATATTCACTTTATTGTGGTGGTCTGAGACCCAACCTGCAAAATCCCTGAGGTATGCCTGCATTGACAATTACTGTCTGAGTCAGTCTTTACTGTGATGACGAGCTACCAAATGACTTTCCAAGTCCAGTACTTCTCCATATTCACTGGTCAGCACTCAACATGCAGCAGAGCCCTCATTTGTCCTTCACTGACTTGTTTATTTATAAGCTTATCCCTTATCAGTATGAACTCATGGATTCCTTTTTTTAAAAATCCCAACACTATATAAGCCGGTACTGCCTTTAATTATTTTTGTGCTAAACAAGTCCTACATTTAGACAGTGGGCACCCCTTTAACCTAGTTTCTGTGTCCTTATGACATGAACCCTTTTTTAAAGTTCTTTCTTATTTTCTGGCTTAACAAAATAATCCAGACTTCTATTGTACCTACCCTGTCCCTGACCAAAAGCCAGCCATCACACTAAGGAGTCCTAGTTCCTC
This sequence comes from Phyllostomus discolor, assembly GCF_004126475.2. Lineage (NCBI taxonomy): Eukaryota > Metazoa > Chordata > Mammalia > Chiroptera > Phyllostomidae > Phyllostomus > Phyllostomus discolor. The sequence goes on from NC_040908.2 coordinate 128,867,880, forward strand.
TCTGGGAAGAATGGTATTAAAGAGCGAGATTCTGGGTATGAGAATAAATGTTAGATCATCTCTACTGGGGTGTTTTTATTTCTGAACCACTTCTCCAGATAGAGTTAGGAAATATATGCATGACATAATATATACATGCACATACATGAACACACGTGGACAAATGCATGCATGTGTACACACACACACACACACACACACTGTGAGAAATCATGATCCACACCATTACTTTCGATTCCAATCCATTTCCACAGGGTCTCCCCACTGACTCCAATACATATTTGTATGTCCCTTCTTCCAATGAGAACCCTGGCTCTGAATAACAAGCATTGTTTACTCATTTGCTGACTCTTATATTACATTAAAAAGTTACAGAATTTGTTCAGCCACTCTAACTCTAAATATCACCAATTAAAAAGGAATTCACAATTTGTTTATAATTCTCTCCTCAAACCTTTCCAGTACTGAGGTTATATAGACAAACACTGTATTCTTTTTTTAAAAGTGTATTTTATTGATTATGCTATTACAGTTGTCTGGATTTTTCCCCCCTTTGCCTCCCTCCACCCAGTTTCTTCCTTCCCTCCCACAATCTTCCCTTAGTTCACGTCCATGCGTCACGCATGTAAGTTCTTTGGCTTCTCTATTGCCTACTCTGTTCTTAACACACCCTGTCTGTTTTGAACCTACTCAATTATGGTTCTAAATTCCTATATCTTGTAGTCGAATACTGTGTTCTTAAGTTACTTTGGTTAGTTTTTCCACTTCAATGTCATTATGTTATTCTTTGAAAGACAGTGGAGCTTATTTCTATATGCTTTCAGTTTTAAGATTGTCTTTTTTGTTCCGTCTCATCATGATTGATCTAATATTTTTTGAAGAAGACCTAAACATACTCTGAGAAGTCAAAACTACATAACAATGTCTATTCAGAGAAATGTCACTCCTTCCCCAAATTACTATTCTTGTGCCAATATCAATTTACTGGTTGTTATGATGTGCCATGCTTATATAAAATAATATTGTTGGGAGAGGGTAGGCAATATATACTTGAGGACTCTTTGCACCAATTTAGCAGCCTCTTGTGAGTCAACGAATTTTAAAATTTTAGTATGTGTGCTACTGAAGCAAGCACAAAAGAATTTTAAAATTTATATATTTAAAAGTCTGTGGCTGCATTAGTTTCCAATGGCTTCTATAACAAATTACCACGAATGTGATGAATTAAAACAACAGAAATACAGAGTGGGGCAAAAACTGTAAACCTGCTTTTGCCCCAACCTGTATATTGTGCTCAGTAAAAGAAGCCAGACATGAAGGAACATATATTGTGTGACTCCATTTATATGAAATGTCCAGAAAAGGCAAATGCATAAAGACAGAAAGTACATTAGTAGTTGCCTAGGCAACTACCTTAAAGTTCTGGAGGTCAGAATTCCTCTGCTCGGGTTTTTGAACTTCTAGCAACTGCCCATACTCCTCTGCTCATGGCTCCCTTCCATCGTCAAGGCTGCAAAGGCCAGTGGAGTCTGTCTCCCTTACATGATGGGAGAGTGCATTGCTTGGACACTGACTCCCTTGCCTCCGTTTAAGCTCCCCTGTGATTACACTGAGCCTGTGTCAAAGAACTGAGCCTCTGGTTTGATTTTGAAGGATCAGCAGAAGTTACTTATGGAGACGAGAGCAGTAAAGCTTTCAGAGCTGACAGAAGACTGTGTGCATGGAAATACAGGACTGAGGGAGGAAAAGGCACTAAGAGACCTACAAGTAGCTTTGCCGAGGGCCGCTCACGAAGAATAGTACACCAAGAGAAGGAGGCTGGGATGTCTTCCTAAAGACCCCGGGGAAGAACTTTCCCCTCCCTACTCCTACCCAAATCCTTTATGATTCCCCACAAAAAAAGATAATCTATTCTGGTGATCCAGAGAAAATGAACTTCACAGCATCATTTACTATCAGATAAATTGTGAGGAAGGACACATTTGTAAGGCTCTCTATTCTATTTACATTATTTAAAATAACTAGTTTATGATATTAAGGAGGAATACTTTATTAAACGTACTAAGACAGGATTTATGTCTCATACAGTAGAAATAAGTTAGGGACAATGTTCTAGTGCTTAAAGGGTAAGGTTTTCATTATCCAGAAAGACTATATAGTGTAATACAAAATAATGTACCCATGCCTAATTTACCTATGTTATAACCCACATGTCAAATATTTTAGGAAATTACATTAATGTTTTTATTCCTAACTAGCAATGCTTGTTGCTGTGTTCACAGTGACATAGATAATTATAAATCCAATTTCTTTTAACTACAAGTGAAAATCAGTTTTCTACATAACCTTGAATTGTTCCCTAGTCTTCAGTAGCCAGAATCCATCCAAAGCTGCACAATAACAGTAGGGAAGACAATATGAAAAACAAACATTCCAGTGATAATTACTACTGACTTTAGTACAATGGTATAAACACATCCTGTTGATTATTAAAATAGTGAAACATTCTGAAAAATTACTTCCTGATTTTAACCTTTCTTTAGGGCTAAATTCATGACATCAAACATTAACAAATTATTTGTTTCCTGTGTTGAAAGAACAACACTGAAAACTTTTCTGTAGAATCTTCCCCTTCTCTGAATAATAATGATATACTATACAAATAGAATACTATGTCTCAGCTTTCAAATGGGAAAAATTATTTAAATTAAGGCCATCATATAAAGACATATATTTCAGGAGACTTAAACAATTTATTATAGTTCTTTCTGGTCAATCCACAATGCAGAAAGCAAAATAGTTATGGTCATGGCTTTAAACAAGGCACAAAAAAGGAGATTTCCCAGACACTGGATCAATGTTTGTTGAGTACCTACTATGCTCCAGGCACCATAATACAGTAATGAAAAAAACAAGATCCCTATTTTCACAGATTAACTAAAGCAGTGTCTCAAAGAGGTATCAACAGCCAAGACACAGAAACAAAGTACATGTCCATCAGTGGATGAATGTATAAAGAAAATGTGTTATGTATAAAACAATGAAACATTATTCCGCCAAAACATTGAAACCCTGCCTTTTGTGACAACATAGAGAAAACATGAAAGTATTATGCTAAGTAAAACAGGCAGACTAAAACAAGTAATTTATGTTCTCATTTATTTGGGGAATCTAAAAGAAGTGAACTCACAGAAATAGAGAGTTGAATACTTGTCGCCAAGTGTTAAAGGTTAGCGGAAATGCACTAACATTGGTCAGACGGTACACATTCCAGGTAGAAGATGAATACATTCTGGGGATCTTATGTATAGCACGGTGACTATGACTAATGATACTGTGCTAGACACTTGAAAGTCCTTGAGAGAGTAGGTCTTATTGTTATAAGTGCACACACACCAATGATACCTATGTGAGGGATGGAGGTTTAACTAACCTTAACTAACCTCACTGCAGTAATCATTGTGCAACACATATGTGCATCACATTGTAAACCTTAAACCTACATGTTATATGTCAATAATATCTGATCAGTAAAGCTGGAAAAAAGTATAAACACAGAAAATATAAGACTAAAGTTGTTTAATTATAAAAACAGAGTGATGGTAGCCAAAGGCTGAAGATCATTTTAATCTTTGACTTTAAAATGTCTAATAAATAATATACTATAAAACTGAGAATAAGTATTATAAAGCTAGTTTGTTTGCCATGAAAATCCAAATTATAAGTAAATAGGTATGACAAAAGATGTCATGAGAATTTCACAAAATTATCTGGATCAAGGAGAGACACCTGAGTTAAACAGCTATGGAGTAACTGAAAAATCAGAGGGGCTATAAACATCAGTTCCTGTGAATACAATCTTATTAACATAAAAAACTACAGTTTTCTACACTTAAAGCACAAATGTTAAAGCACTAAGTGTAAATAAACTTAGTTCACATAAGCTAAAACAAGAAGCAAGGGAAAAAAAGATGGCAAATAAGAAATTAAAGTAATTAAGGAAATTATGGGGAATGAGGTGGGTGGTGGTGGAAGTCCACGTAATAATTTCAGGCAAACACAGAGAACTCTCAAACTATGGGAAACAAATTTATTATCGTACAATCCTGGGAGAGAAGAAACAAGAAAATGTTATCATTAAATTTAGACTTTCACAGGAAAACTAGTCAAGTTTACCAAAGAATCTTACAGTCTTTATCTGCTTCCTGTCTGTGCTTTGTAAAATCCACCACCACCATCCCACCCCCAACGCAGGTAGTGAACTCTGATAATGGTCTAATACTGGCTTTCCACAACAGTCCAAACGAAATGACTGGTGATAAGAACATGCCTTTAGACACAGTTATCAGTACCTCATGCTCTAGAAACTACCACTCTGCATACGGCGCTGTTTTAGAGGCCTCTTTCTTTCTCCTTCCTTTCTTATCTTTTCCTTATTGTTTCCCCAAAAAAGTAACTTTTAAATATGTAAGCAAAAGATAATAAAGCTCAAAATACTTGAGAGTAAAAATAATGAAATTTGATCCTCAAATGACTAATCATCATGTGTTCTGACACACTTAATCCATTCACAGAATATCTCCTAATGAAATACATCTGCTATTCTCTTCATGGCTAGCACATTCATTCATTTGTTCAACAAACATTGATGCCTTTTGTGGCCACGGCATTATGCCAGATATACAGGACACAAAGAAAAAGTTCTAATTATTCTTTTATTATTCTCCTATCATGAAGTCAGTTATTGAAGCTCACAGTCTAGTAAGAGAAAACCTCCTATTAATAGATGGGGAAAAATCATAAGGCAGAATTTCCAAACGATCAGTGGGATATCTAGGAATCAATATTTTATCAACCTTCTAGACTTTTTGTTATTTGAGAAGAATAGAATCTCTAATTTGTTCAAGCATCACATTTAAAAACTAAGATTATACATATAGTTTTACAACTTTTAAAAATATATTTGTCACAAGATAAAACACAAATAATACAAGTATATAGGACACATGGACAATAACAAGGGGGGGTGGAAATGGGAGGGACGTGGGAAGGGCTGGGGGGTGGGCTGGGATGGGAGTAAAAGGCAGAAAACTGTACTTGAACAACAATTAAAATTAAAAGAAAGTTAAAAAGCTGCAAAAACTACTCCCCACACACAAATAATAGAAAACCAAACAAATCAACTGCAAGGCTCCACAAATAAGTTATAAACAAAACATATCAAGAAGAACCTTGCCAGCAACCTTAGAAGCCCCTTCCGTGTGCCCCAATCACAACCACCTCTCTGCTGCCGCGGTGACCGCTACCCTGGCTCTACTCTAGTAACCATTTTCTTGATTTTTCCTACAGACAGTTTTCTTGCCCAAATATGCATATCCAGACATACAGTTCTATCTCATTCTGTTAAAAATGAGATGTGTTTTAAATCTCTTCATCTAGAGCTTCCGCCTCCATTTTTTCCTTTCCTTATAATTTATTTGTTAAAGAATCTGGAACATGTTACCCATAGTTTCTGAGAGCCTGGATTTTGACAAGTGCAGTCTCTCAGTGCAGTTTAATGTGTTCCCTTATCTTCTGCACTTTCTATGATCAGATGCAGATTTAATCCTTCTGGTAAAAGCTACAGGTAATTTTTTAAAAAGATTTTATTTATTGATTTTTAGAGAGAAGGGAAAAAAGATGGAGAAAAACATTTCGATATGAAAGAGAAACATCAACAGGTTGCTTCCTGCACATGCCCCGTCCAGGAACTAAACCTGCAACCCAGGCATGCGCCCTGACTGGGAATTGACCCGGTAATCTTACACTTTGTGGGACGACACCCAGCCCACTGAGCCATACTGGCCAGGTCAAACAACAAGTGATGTTTGGCAAGGCTTGGGTCTTCATTCACTGAGGAATGAATGTAACATGATGATGTTCTATCTCTATAACTTTCATTTACTGATAGAATACTTTTAGAAAGAAGCAATTCTCAACTACTGTTGGGTTACCCTGTACTATATAGTTCATATACAGGCAGAATAAATGCTTGATTCACTTCCTTTACTGATTAAGTTTTCAAGATAACAAATTGGTTCCCTGACATATTCTAGAATAACAATATTTTTAAAAGATTTTATTTATTCATTTTTAGAGTGAGGGGAAGAGAGGGAGAGAGACAGAGAAAGAAACATAGATGAGCTGCCTCTTGCACATGCCACAGCTGGGGACCTGGCCCATAACCCAGGCATAGGCCATGCCCAGGAATCAAACCAGCAACATTTCACTTTGCAGGATGATGCCCAATCAACTGAGCCACACTGATCAGGGCTGGAATAACAATATTTCAATCTTAATTATTATTATCAATTCATGGATTTTAAAATATTTTCCAGGTTTCAACCAACTGCAATTAATATCATTTTTGAGGCTGAAACTGTACCATCTTAGATCAGTTGCAATCCTTTTCAAGATGGCTTCTGAGCTCTTTTGACAAGGCCCTAATAGTTTTTCTTTATTGAGATATAATTCACATATCATAACATTCACAATTTTAAAGTATACAAGTCAGTGGTTTGTAATATAGTCGCATGAAAAACTACCACCAGTGTCTAACTCCAAAACAATTCATAACCTGAAGAGAAACCCCATAGTATTAGCAATCACTTTCTATTGCCCCTTTACCCCTAGCTCATGGCAACCACTAACCTGCTTTCTGGGACTGTGGATTTGCCTATTTAGACATTTCATATAAATGGGATCATACAATATGTGTCCTTTTGTGTCTGGCTTCTTTCACTTCGCATTTGTTTTCAAGACTCATCCATGCTGTCACATGTGTCAACGCTCGCTCCTGTGTATGAGTGAACAATACCACTGAGTGGGTATACCACAGTTTGTTTACCCAGTCATGACCTGACAGCTATTTGAGTTGTGTCCATTTTTTGTTTATCATGGGTAATGCTGTTATAAACATTCATGTGTAAGCTTTTATGTGGGCATGTTTTCAATTCACTAATAGAATTTGATATATCTGACATATGAATATGTATATACCTGTGAAACTGTCATCACAATTAAGATAATGAACACAAACATCCCAGTTTCCTTGTGTCCCTTGGGAATCCCTCTCTTCCCATCCCCAAGGCAACCAGTGATCGGTTTCTGTCACCATAGATCAGAATGGATTTTCTAGAACTCTCTAGAAACCAAATCATATATTATGCATTGCCTGATTTGGCTTTTTTCATTAAACATAATTATTTTCAGATTAATATATGCTACAGCACATATCAGTAATTCATTTCTTTATATTGCTTAGTAGCCTTCCATTGTATGAATATACCACATATTATTTATCCATTATCATCACCATTATCCATAACCATTGATGGGCACTGATCTTATCCCTAATTTTTTTACTATTGTTAAAAATATGGGTATGAACATTCACTTATAAATATTTCTGTGGACAATGCCATCATTTCCCTTAGGTAAATGCCTAGGAGTGGATTGACTAGATTATTTGGTTTATTTAACTTTAAAAAAAAGTCAAACTGTGTTCCATTCACATTCTCATCAGGAGTGAATGAAAGCTCCAATTTTTCTACCTCTCTGCAGTATTCAGGCAGCCCCCCGAACAGCTGGAAGGCTAGAGAGCTCCTCCTCCTTCTTCAGTGACAGGCCTCAAGTTGTGCAACTTCTCTCCAGGCAATAATGGTTGCAGAAAGCCACCCTCAATCCTCTTTGTTCTTACTGGTCCTCAGGTACCCAAACTATGCTGGTTTTCTCAGTAGTCTAAATGAGGCGGGACAGCAACTAGTCCATTGGGCAGGGCAGGCCTCTATATAGTCACAACTGTAGACACAAACTCCACTCTTTCTCTCCTCCCCAAGGAGAAGCTGCACGCTGGGGTGCTCTGTCCCAGCACTGAGCTGTGCTGGCTTGGGGGAGAGGCTGACCTGGTGAAGTGAAATTGCTCTCCTCACCCATTTCAAGATGTGATCATCCGGGCTTTGTGATCATCTGGGCTACTATGACTTTCTAACTGGAGTTCTGGAATTCTCATGAAGGTATTTTGGCCAGTATATCATTATTAAATCAATGTTCCTGTGGGAGAACAAGGACTGGGACTTCCTATTCTGTGATTTTGCTAATGTTACTCTCCAAATTCTTATTCTTGACTGTTTTTCTCCCCCACCTGAGAATATCTTTTTTTTTTTTTTTAGAGAAAGAGAAAGGGAGGGAGTGAGGGGTGGGGAGAGAGAGACAGAGAGAAACAAGCATCAATTGACTGACTCCCTTTTGTGCCTTGACCATGGAATGAACCTGCAACCTAGGTATGTGCTGTGACTAGGGATCGAACTGCAGCCTTTGGTGTAGCCTCCACTCTAATCAACTGAGCTACCCAGCCAGGGCTATCATCTTCACTATTTTAAGCATAGTTATTTTAGTATCTAAATCTGCTAAGTACTTTCCGGATAGAGTGAGTCTTTTATGTTGTCTATGGTTCTTTTGTATTTCACTCATATAGGTTTAGTCCTCATGTTTCTGGTTATTTTTGACTGAGTACTGGTCAAATATATGAATATATTTATACATACGTATGTATATATTTATAGTGAGGTCTGTCCAGAAAGTACACAGTAATGTAATATGAAAAGTAGAGACATTTTTTAAGAAGACACAAGAAACACTGGACAAAGGACAATGATGTCTCAGTCCCCTTCAAAGTAGGAGGAACCTTGGGGCCTCATACAGTTCTCTCAATTGCCATCAGTTGCCCCGATGTATTTTTCTGAATCTCATCAATGGTCTGAAATCTCTTCCCTTTCAAAAGTAATTTTAGTATTGGGAAAAGGCAGAAGTTGCAGGGCACCAAACTGCATTGTAGGGGGCGCTGAGCCACCTGGATAATTTTATGTTTCACAAAAAACTCTGCACAAGACATGATGCATGAATGGGCATGCTGTCATGATGAAGCTGCCAATCAGCAGTTGCCCATAGCTATGGCCTCTGAATCATCCAAATAGCTGCAGTGTCATTCTGAATGCCACAACCACACAGTACACATGCTCACTCAACGACATCTACTGCCCCCACTGACTAGTACAGTGAAGTTATCATTGTTCACACATGCGTGTTCCAGTCCATTCTCCTTGGCTACCAGGTTACACTGATGTTGTGCAAACTGTTTTCATTATATTAACAATGGCTAGACTTTTTCTGGACAGACCTCATATGTATGTATAAATTTATAGGCATACTTAAGGCCTAGAATGCAGTTATCTTGTTCCAGAGAAAATTTACTTTTATTTCTTCTATATGTCTGGAGACAATAGCATCAAGAATCACCTTAACTCATTTCAGGGAACTGAAATGACTTCCAGCTGTACATCAGTTCTTCATGGGGACTGTTCATTTGCAATTTATCTACCCCTACTAGGTTTGTCCTTTATGATCCCAACTCAAAGCATGAGAGCTTAATAAAAGAAATCTCCACAGGTAAAACCTGAAGTCAAACTTTCCTTTCCCCATGCGATATCAATAATGCTGATCAGCTCTTAAGTTATTTCTCCCAAAATACAGGTACTCTGGGAAAAATTGGTCCCAAATGTCTGGCTTACTTCTCTATTTTTATGCTTTTCTTAGACCATGGTTTGGTAATTCTTGAATTGTCTCTGATACTTTCAAGCAGATGTTGTTTATACTTGTACAGCTTTCCTAACAGTCAGTGTTAAGAGAGTTAGTCTGAATTACATAGGCCACCATTACTGGAAGAGAGGTCCAGGTTTTATCAGTTTATATTTTATACCAGTTTTTCTCACTGGTATTCAAGGTAATATTCTTCTAGTGCATACATGAAAACTCAAAAGCATGAGAGGTTTATAAGGCACTCACTAAGTATGAGATAAATGGCAGCATTTGAAAATGTGAAATTATCTGTCACATCCTTCTATTCCTCTTCAAGGTAAGTCTGCTATGACTGACCTACAGGGGTGTCCAACCTTTTGGCGTCTCTGGGCCACACAGAAAGAAGAGTTGTCTTGGGCCACACATTAAATACACAAACACTAATGAAAACAGATGAGCAAAAAAAAGGTTTTAAGTAAATTTACAATTTTGTGTTGGGCCACATTCACAGCCATCCTGGGCTGTATGTAGCCCATAGGCTGTGTGTTGGACAGCCCTGTGAGGAATGCAGCCCCTTTAAAAAGTAAAAAAATGCAGCTCAGTAGTGCTTGGCTAAAGTCAGTTAAGTCAGTGGTTGGCAGGGAGCATGGACAGGCTGTAGGTAGTCCTTGAATCCCTAAAATTACTTCCAAAAGTGAGTGGAGGGAGGATTTAATTAGCAAGATATTCTATAGAGGAATAAGTACCACCAAATAAAACCTATTACATGCATTAAATAATGGCTTTAATTAAATTAGGACTTAGTTGAGATGACTCAGTAAGTAGAAACTTTCAGGGAGAAAGAAAGGAGTGTTTTGAGTTTGAACTATTGAATGGAGGTGGATATAATGGAGAAGAACTATTGCTCTGGGACTGATATTACAATCCTTCTTTATATGGATACTAGAAAACTCTACTTATATTTAATCTCTTCTAAGGCTTTCTGCATTTGACTGATTGAAATAGCAGCAAGAGAATACAGATGGAGCCACTAGTGAAAAGAAGTAGCGAGTTACAAAGCTGAGAAAGGAACAAAATTTGTGCAAGGAGCTAAGAACTCTATGGAGAAGCAGAGTGTTAGTGGTAAGTTGTATTACTCCTTAAACGAAGGACAAGCCATCCAGTGTACAGGGAGCACTTTCTAGTGCCTCCCCCTGCAATTCTTCATTCTAGCCATTGGTAGGATGAGAAGGACAGGATTTTTAGTTCCATTAGACAAAATTTCTACAAAAGGAATTTATCTAAGGAAAAGCAAAATATATTACCTATTCATCTTTTAAAGCACAAAGAAAATATGTCTACTTTTGAACAGTCTAAGTGACTCCAGGGCAATGGGGGTCTGGGTTAAAGATTAAAAAAAACAAAGACTACTACCCATGTAATTATATATTTTATATACCAAGTATTTAATGGTTTGCTTTTTATTTTCTGGATTCACATCAGGTGATATGAGCTTAAACTAAATTTCGTTTTGTAGGCTTCCACAAGAGGACACTGAAAATAGGACAAAAGACATACCCAACTGCTGGAACAGGAGGGCCACGCTCGTGCCTGTGACAGGAAGGCTGTCGTGCAAAGGAGTCTGGATCAGCTGCCGATCTCCCGCACCCAAGGAAAACAGTTTCTGCAGCGTGGGAAAAACATACACACGCACAAACACATAAAAGATTTCTTTTCAGACATTTTCTTAAGATTAAAAAAACCCCTTGATATTCAGATTTGGAGCAGATGATGACCATATTAACATCCAATGAACAGATGCAAAGGGCAACAATGTAATCCAAAACATTCAAGTGACTTTGCACCCAACTGAATATGGTACAAGAAAATTCAGCAGTTGAAAGCTGAAAATTTAACAATGAAATACAAAAATTACTGACAATCATACTTATGTGAAAAACAATAAAATATTAAAGTCAACATTTATATGCTAATTACAGTTCAATAAAACTGGAAAAAAAATATGAACCACACTATTACATACAATAATTTTTAAATTTCTAGTAGCCACCATAAAAATTTTTAATTAGAACGTAATTAGAAGTTAACAAAATAAATAAATAAAATAAAGTTAATAAAATAAATAAAATTAACAAAAATCCCATTAAAATAATGGCCCATAAAACAATTCCACCACTTAAAGCCTAGTTCCAATTTCAAGCAAGCCCACATTTCAAATTCTTTCTTTGGAGCCAAGGTAGGAGTGTGAAGGAAGAGAGTGCAGGAGGCAAAAGGGGGGATGAGGGGCAAAAACTTAAAATAAAAAAGACACTGGAATAGATGAAGACACTTAAAAAGACAAGGGGCAAGGAAAAAGGATGGCAATTTCATTGTAAATAATCTTTGCCAGATTGAGGATAAATCATGTAATTTTTAGAGGACTATCCTCTTCACCAATATTACATAAGAATAAACAAAGTAAGTGATCAACTAATTGATTCTAGGGCTTGAGGAAAAGTCTTTTTTTTTTTTTAGGTATCATGCCTTAGAAACATTAAGTCATAGAGCTGATGTTCTTATTTTTCTACTTCAGAGACAAATATGAAAATCTCAAGACATACACAAGATAAAAAACATGACCAGTCTGAGAAAGTTTTACTTCAGTAGAAGAGCTTAATTTCCTATTTCAGGCTCAATCTATGGCAAAATCCTCGGGAAATTTTCAGATATACGTTACACTTTCCAAAGATCTGTGATTTTGGAAAATGATCAAAATTACTGTTATTAAAGGTAGCAAACTGAAATAAGAAAAATAAACCCTCTTCTTTCAAATTTGAAAACTAAGTTATTCTATTGAAGACTACACTCCATGCACAAAAGAGTTTTAAGACCACATATAATTACTGTTATCCAGGGAAATAAATTAATGGATTTATTCAGAAATAATTACAAGGTTACAAAAAACTGTTATGAGGGTTTTCTTAATGTTACTGCCTATTTTTTCCACTCAAAAATTTCTGACCATTAATTAAACAAAGCATAACTATATAGAGTAAGGGGGGTACAAAGAAAACATTTAAAAAGTTTGACTTTAAAAAGTGTATTACAAGAAAATGTAAACTGGAGTTCAAGTTACACAAAATATGACTTCTAATTACGTTATGTGAAAGGTGAACCCTGTGTTAAAATTAACCTCATGACCTAAGAAAAGAATGGAATCTTAGGTCTCTAGAAGGCAGACCATAGGGACATTGCTTAACTAAGATCCTCTTAAAAACAAAAATATTTAAAGAATTCTTTTTTTTTCCTTTTCTTCACAAATTAAATTAACTGGACAAGAGGATAAAAGGCACAGGCCCCTTTCATCCGCCTTTTTACTCTATTTACCTGAGACCCTCCAGCCGCTGGGACAAGGCATGCACACAGGTTTGCAATGAGGCTTTCCAAGGAGACATTCAGACTGTCCACATACACAGTGTAGATCAAACCCAGGCAAGCCTGCAAAGGGAAGATGCATGTCATTATTTCATGGAAAAAGTAAGCACTAAAAATAAGTTGTGGTGACATCTGCTCCTAGGAAAATTTCTCTTTGAACCTAGTAGAGTATATTGTACAGTGACATGGAATAAATTTGAAGCAGCAAATGTTAAGTTTATTAAATTTTCCTCCAGAACCAGAAGCTCTAAATGAGCTTTTGAGATGAGCTTATAAAAAGCAGAAATCTATAATTTGTAAAACAGGTGTCTGTGCTGAGAAAACCACTCTAGCAAATGTGTAGGGTTTAAAACTGTTTTCTTTTTGGTCTCAAAATAAACATTTAGAAATTTTATTTTGTTTTGCAACTCTTATAAATTCAGAATATTCTATATAAAAATTTAACTTGTGTGAATTATTACAAAAGATCACAAAATAGAGACAAGATATGATTAACACTTGAAGCTCAGAAGAAAGTAGGTGGAAAAAAGGAAGACAAAATGCAATCTTTATAAATCTTTCAGTTTATTAAATTCTGTAATTATGAAATTTTATTATTTGTTAGGAATCACTTCATTGTCACTGAAATATTGACACCAAGTTAATTTTTTAAAAATGTATATCTCAATGAAATGAAAAAATTTGCCAGAAATTATGTATTAATTTCCAAAATCCTTCAGAAGATTTTAGGTATGGTTTATACTTTCCAAAGTAGATCTGTGATTTTGGACCATGGTCAACATACTAACACTAAAGGTAGCAACTGAAATTTAAAAAAAAAAAAGCCCTCTTCTTTCAAAGCTTAAATGTATTTATAGCTAAATTAAAATTTTTCCTTACACTTGAAAATTCTGAGTGTCTAAAAAACAAAATACCCAAAGTAAACAATATTTTTAAAGCTATGTTGGCAGTGGTAGTATCGGAACTATTTGAAAACATGAATATTCATCTACTTTAACCTGGACTCATCAAAAGAAGGTGAGTAAAAGCATCCAAAGTTGTTACAGTGCTAGTGTATTTTACATTTGCTACAAGTAAGCCAATGATTTCTTTAAGATATACAAATTTTTGGAATCTGTAAACATGGGGCCTTTAAAAAAACACTACATTCTTAAAATTTAAATAGTTACATGAACTTACACATGAACTTGGGTATTTATTTCACCCAACATGAAACATTTCTGCTGTTAACACTAATTTTATTGAATTCCTAAGTCAATTTAATTTAAATACAAGGATATTTGAAATACAAAGAACTGTTACAATGGTTTGCTCAAAACAGATTTATATAATAATACAATGTTTTATATATATTGACAACAAAGAGCTCTTTACCCTAAAAATTTCTGGATAATCTAATCTGGATACCAGCACCAGGCTCTTGGGAGCAAACACTTCCGCAGGCTGAATTAAACCAGTCACTTCTATTTCGCCTTCAATCTCTTCCTTCTTTGTTCCCTAGAAAAAGAGGCACTGTCATCAACACAGATAGAATTTCCTAGGTTTATAACTCACGAAAGATAGATAATCACACCTTCATATAATTTACAAAATCCAAAATTAATTACATGATATAATTTATAATATAATTTACAAAACTCAGACTAAAAACAAAAAGCATACTTTGAAAGCCATCTAAATTATAATGCAGGGCATACTTAATGTTTGAAAAGCTCCTTAAGCTCTGGATACATACCACAACTCTATTTGAGCATTTGGTTTCTGTGTGAGGTACCAGTAATCAAAGGTAAATTAGACACATTAAAGTTATTTTAAATAGCAACCCAAAACTAAAAATGACATTTATTTAAATGGAAAGTCAGTTTTCAAGAAAAGAAAAATCTGTTTTAGAAGTCAGGCACTCATTTTCATTTTTGTCTTTCTACTTGTCCAAATCTTTCAAACAAAAGTGATATTCTTTTAGAATTCTAAGGCTTGCAGACTGTTTTATGCTCTTAGGAGTAAAGCCCAATCAGCCTAAATTCTTTTTGCCCCTGAGCAACAATGCTGATTTTTGTAAAAGAAAGAATGTTTTTACATACAAAACTAACCTTCAGAATGCCCTTTGTGCCACTGAACTGTACATTTAAAAATGGCTAAAATGGTAAACCTTTTGTCATATATATTTTAGCATAATAAAAATATCTAGAATAAAAAACACCCAAGTTTCACTTACTAAATACTGGTTAATGAAATAAACTTTGAACAATATTATTCTCATTTATTAGTTAACAAACATTTCCTGTGCACCTACTATTCCATAATACTATATGATGCACTATAAAAGTTCTAAGTAAAAAATAATAAAAGATAGAGAAATAAATAAATTCGTATTTATTTCTAGATGATACTGTAACATGTTAGGACATTTTCCCTAATTAGAATTCTCTTTTCTTTCCTTTCCAATGATCAAAGGTCAGCTTAAAATTTATCTTCCTTCCTAAAGCCTTCCCTTTACTGACTTTTCTTACTCTCAATTCCTAGTACAGTTCCCCAACATGTCACACCTGCTCATACTTGTTCCTCCTGCCAAACCTCTCCCCAAAATGCCACAAAATGCCATACCCAACTTGACATCTCCACTTGAATGACTACCATTTTTTGCCGTGTATAATGTGCTCCCATGTATAACACGCACCATGTTTTTGTGCACGTTATACATGGGATTATTATGGCATGTAGTCATTATACCCATGTATAATGTGCATCCTTATTTTCCCCTCAAAAACCTGGGCAAAAAAAGTGCACATAATACATGGCAAAAAATGGGTTAACAGGTATCTCGAACATGCCCAAAACACAGATCCAATCTTTCTCCCCAAATTCCACTCCTCCTGCAGAATTCCCTACCTTGGTGGAAATCCTATCCCTGAATTTAGCAAATCAAAAATTTTGATTTCCCCTTTCTGTCATACCCCATATCAAACCGTCAGGAAATCCTTATTTCTTACCATTTCTATTGCTACCACAACATTGTGAGTGACCATCATTGCTTGTCTGAATTATTTTTAAGAGGTTCCCTCAGTTTCCTCCATTCCTCTTTAGCCCCACTACAATTCCTTGCTCTCCTTAAACATGCTGAGCATTCTCCCAGCCAAAGGTCTTAAGCATTTGTTTGTTGTTCCTTTGCCTGGATTACTTGTTCCACAGATATCCTAATGACTTCCTTAGGCAGGTCTTCATTTAAGGGACTTCCACTCTGTTAAGCCTTTGCTGCCACCCTCCTTGAAACTGCAAGGCCCTAAACAGTAACTAGCCCCTTTCCTTACTTTACTTTTTTCATGGCATTTATTACCATCCAACATATTATCCATTTTTATATTGTGTTTTGCTCCATGAAGACTAGGATTTCTGTCTGCTTTCCTCCCTCTAATTTCCACCTTCCTAAAACAAGAGCTAGGCACATAGTTGATACTTATTATTTACTTCCTGCATACATGCAGGAGTGCACTTTCTTTGAATAGTTTTCTTGGTATTTTACCAAGGGAAGTTTCCTTCCCCTATTCATAGAGGCCAGAATTGTATTTTCTATTTCCTTTGGTGCCTGTATAGTTTTTAGTACAGTGAAAGATAACCAACTTATTAGAGGTCTATAAAATGCACATATCCAAAGGGAACTATCCATATACTTTTTGTATGTGTGATATTGTCCATATGCTCTTGAAAGGTTTTCATTTGTTACAAAGCAAATGCTAAAATTAGAGTGTTTGGTTTCTGGAATCCTTAGAAATAATAAAAATGTGATGAATATAAATTTACCAAAGATTTCCACACCTAATGAATCATATTCTTCATGGATTACTAATAAATCTGAAATGACAAAAGAATGACTGAAATTCCTGAAAGAGATAAAGCTATCCACATTTTTATGAGATTGTGATAAATGCCCTAGAGTACCATTAGAAGTCAGCTTGAGCAAGTAGATAACCGTTTCAAATAAATGACCAGTAACCTACTTTAACCAAAACACAAAACAGAATGCAACATCGGTCATTTCTTAAAGCTTAGTTTAGTTCTTTCAGTAAACATTCACTAAATGGCATAGTTATTAACAAGAAAAAAAAAGGTACAATATAATTTAAATAAGTATTTAAATCACTTTTCATTATAGATGTTGACATTTACTTTGTAAATGTGCTATAAATCATAAGATGCTGTTATTCTTAATTCTAATAGCTCATAAAAATATGTTTTAAGTTTAGAGAATTCATGCTCCTTTTTTCAAAGCAAAATGTATGGCTATGACTAAAAAAATTTTTAAGCCCAAAAAATGTTGGTAAAATAAGATTTGTTCTTGAGATGGTAACATGGTGTTTTTGATAGAATTTTTCTATTAATAATTTATCATGTAAGGGACTACTGCCTCTTCCCTGTACCTGCTAGAGTATCTTTTGTGTAATAATTATGTAATTATACTAGACTTATTTGGTGTGGTTTTTTAAGGAGAGATTTTCACATACTGAAAACATCTGAGAAACTTAATAAGCAGGAAATTAAAAATAGGTTTTGAGTGTAACAGATGTTATAATAATGCCATAAAATATAACTGTATAAAACATTTTCACATATTTTATTTCAATGAACAGTGTTTGCAAGCATTCTTTAACCTAAGGTTATTCCTTGGTTTAAGCAGGTTCCCTTAAAGATACAAATTTACTTCAAACACCATGCAGTCACTGAGTTGTCTCACAGTGACTGCATGATCTCCTTACCTCTCCTACACATCATCAGCACATGCCATAACTTGCCCATTTACAGATTCTTCTACTTATTAGTACTATGGACTACATCTTCTAGTGGGATCCCCAACTTCTGTGTAGTTTACATTCTTATAGTTCATAGTCTCTCTGCTTCATGATATGGAATTAATTAGTACTCACCATATCGATTTGCTTCCAAAATGCTACTGCCCTGTAAACATAGCCTGAGACAAATATGCTAATAATTACTAGATTGTTGACTTTATGGGATGTCCCCACACAGCAGATAGGCACAATCTTTGGGAAGTTTATCCTATCACTCAGGCTGAGCACTTCAATGTCACCTCTGTTGCACCCCTAATACTTGATTCCATTCTACCCGGAAAAGACTTGTTGCATTCAATATCCTCTCTGTGCTAAGTATGTTTTCAATAATACCATTTCACACTAAAACCTCCGTAGAAATTTCTTTAAACACTAAGTTTAAAAAGGAGGGTAAAAGGAACTATACAAATAAAAAACTTTCCATTCCACATTTGCTTTTTGAAATGTAAGTAATTTGTTATAGCATGCATTACACACAGTTGCCTCAGTAAAGCAATTTAAGGACTTAAAACATTTTTCAATATTAAAAATAAAGGAGCTTAAGTGACTGCAAAATTCTGTAAGGTCTACAATTCTCTCTGAAGAGCATCTTTATTTCTTGCTAAATAATCTGTTGATCTGTTACATGTCCACATGATAAAACCTAGTTTTTCCTGCATGGTCTGGAAAATAACGACATGAGAAATACACATTTTAGGATAACAAGACTTCATATAAATTAGGCCACTAGTCTTCAATTCAGAATCTAATTTACCTCTAGCAAACACCAAAACAAAAAAAACCCTAATATTTTCCCCTTCAAGAGCTCCTAGGCTCTACAGTATTTTGAAGGTGGGACAAATTCATTTGCAAGGCTACTATATACTCACCCTAGAAAGCTGCCTATTTTTAAGTGGCACAAAGTCCACAGGTTCTTTTAAATATATTCCTAAGGCAGCATTTTCCAAAGTGGGTTTTTTCTTATTTTACTTTTTTACCCTTACTCTAGGACATGCTTATTGATTTTAGAGAGAGAGGAGAAGGAAAGAAGAGAGAGAGGGAGAAAAACAGTGATGTGAGAGAGAAACACTGATCTGTTGCCTCTCGTACACGCCCCAAGTGGGACTGAACCTGCAACCTAGGCATGTGCCCTGACCAGGAACTGAACCCAGAACCTTCCGGTTTACGGGATGACACTCCAACCAACTCAGCCACACTGGCCAGGGCTGAAGTGTTTTTTATTGGAAGCAAATAGATATTACTTAGCAAATGGTCTATTAACCAAAGAATTTTGGAAACAGTAACTTAAAGCCAAGTTAAAAAGGTTTCTTTGCTGCAGAATTTCTCAGACTTTGATATGCCAAGGCCTGGAAGGTTTTACTCCAAAAGAACAGGAGTTGTCTTGGGTAATGGGATTATAGTTGATAAATACCATATAAAAATACTCTACACATATACAGAGAAAAATAATTTTCTAAAATGTTTATATTTGTATTACCTTTATAATAAAAAGTTTAAAGTTATAAAAAGCAAACAAATACATTTTTGTGTTTATTTATTAAACACTGACTACACAGTTGGCTACATAGTGGGTGCCGCAGGACAGGTACAGTGCCTTGTATCAGGAAATGTATAATCTAGCTTAAGGGCTAAAACCAACACAGGTGAAATAACATTAACCAGTACAAAACAATACTGTAACATTTTGAAATTCATATTTAAAGTGCTTGAGAAACTCTGAGAAGGTGTGAGGCCCAAAGCAGAGAGCTAGGGCCTAAAGGATAAATAGAACAGTCAGAGGGAAGGGGAGAGGGAAAGGGAAAAGGAGACTCCAACACTGAGTCAAGTGAAAACATTCAAACAGGTGAGGCTGGCAAGCCTGATTTGTAGTATACAGGGTTCAGAAGACCTGCTTGAGTGTGGATGGTAAGGTAATAATATGGATGTAATAATTTATAGTTTTACTTTGAACATTTTACCTAAAATGTCATATGGTGTGCTTGAGTATGGTATTGTTACAGAATACACAGTAATAGAAGATTTTGTAATAAAAAAGGGGCATTATTTGTGCTGGACCCTGTGTATCTACCCTGCCCATTTGTTTTCATAATTTTAGTCTTCATGTATCTTTTTAAACTACGATAAACACTAAAATTTTATGTTAGGCATACTTAACTAAAATTCCTTGTCTCTGTTGACATTATTAGTTGATAAAATGGATTAATTTGCAATGTATTTTATAAACAAGAAATATGACAATGGTGGTTTATTGAAAGTTTTAATTTTAGCATATTTTATTTCAATAAATCTTAATGTATATCTTCTTTAAAACATCTTCCCCCATTAATATCGAGAATAATCAAAATTAATGAATTAATCAGGGTAAACTGAGGAATATGGCACTGAGATATGTTCCTGCTCATCATTTATCCCCAACACACAATTGATTCATTTCAACTGTTAGAAAGCACTCAAGAATTCTTTGGTGTATCTTATAAAATTATTAAGAAAATCAAGAACAGATTTAAAGTGTCAGAATTGTGAGAAATGCTATTAAGCTAATTCTGCTCTGGAGAAACAGAGATGATGATGAGTCCAATGTTTGTGTGAGGTGAAGAAATAGCAGACAGACTCCATGTGTGTTTTCTAAGAAGGTTAACCATCTCAGAATTGGGTTCTCAGAGATTCAAGAACGTTATTTTGTGAACCACCATAACCAATGGACTCTTGAATGTTCTCTTCCATTGTTTGGTAAAACTGGTGAGAAATAAATAAAAAACACTAAGTCATTTTTTAGACTAAACAATTACATCATTATTATTTGGTGAGTTATAAGATCATATAGCGTAAGTTCACCAATTCACATGTTACATAAAATATCCTTCCCTGGAATCCCTGAAGGAAAAGTTTTATGTGAGGCACAAAGATTAAAATTTCAGTGTTTTTAGTTTTTTCTAAGGAATACACGTCAAAATCTTGTTTAATGACCATGTAACATGACATATTAAAATACTCCATAAAGAAGTAAAACATTTGGTTATGCACAACTAACAAGCACTAACTCTAGCAATGCACATCCCTCTATAAAACATGCCTTGGTTAGATAACTAGGACTAGTATGCTGTGGTTCATAATTTGGGTGGGAATTTTAAAGTATATCTAACATAAACATAATTAAAATATATTTTAAAATCAGATATAGTTAACATGATATAATAATAAAAATAATATTAGAAGTACCGACTTCATTTTACAAATGAGCAATCTCATGCCAGAGAAAGGAAATGACTTGCCAAGGCCACACAGCTTGTTAAAGGTGCAATGGAGACTAACAAGTCAAGTCTGACTTGGGCTAGTTCTCTTTCCCCTCTCTTGTATTCTTACACATAACATTTAAGAAACTGTTAACAAAATGGGCATTAGTTCAAAGAAACTGTTCAGAAGAGATTACCTATGAGAAGTCACATTATAAATATAAAAAGATGTTCAGACTTTTTTTAAGTATATTTGGATGTAATCATCTTTCTTATATTTAAATAAAATAGTGACAACAATACACAGTTCTTACTGCAGCCCTTCATGGTACAAAACTGTTCTTAAAGTTTAAGAAAAAACACTTAATGTTGAAGGACTTTGGGAACCTATTCTCAAAATTTGGGTTTTTTTTAAAATGTGAGTAACATCTTTAAAAAATATTTTCATGATTTTATTTTGTATTGTATTTTTTCCATTAACATTCATCCCCCTTATGCCCTCTTCCACCTGCACCTGCTCCCATCCCATACAATCACCACACGAGCCCTTTTGCTTTTTTGCTGGATGCCTCTACCCCATAACCCCTACCCAGAGCTATCAGCCTGCTCTCCATCTATGAGTCTCTCTATTTTGCTTGTTAGTTCAGTTTGTTCATTAGGTTCCACATATGAGTGAAATTAATTACATGGTATAGTACTTGTTCTCTATTGTCTTAATGTGTCACATTTATTTTAAGCAGATAATATTAAATAACGATAGCTAATTCAGTGAAAGTTTTCCCTACAAAATGCATCTGTGAAAATGCCAAGGGGACTGTTAAAATTCAGCATTCTGTCCATCAGCAAATTCTCATTTGAAAAGAGAGAAGACAGATATAGAACCCTCCTGTAAAAAGCACAGTCTTCACCATTCATACTGTAAGAAAATCCCATGTGTATATGTGCATATGTTGCGAATTATCAAACTACATAATAAACTCAGAATATATAACCCCCCTAGTTTTATTTACCTCTGACTTATGTTACTTACACTAATTTTCACTTGATTCTCTGTTGAACAGGTATAAGGACTAGTCTCTAGACTACTAACAACCATAATATCGATTATAGTAGAAGCAAACCTAGTTCCACATTTCTCTATGCATAATTCCTAATTCAGTTAAATAGATCATCATTAACAAAACCTTCCTTGAGGGAATCAGTATTTTTCCAAAATGATATTCATCATAGTTATTTATAATATTGACAAAAGGGGAAATAAAGGCCCATTGGGAAATTAAGTGCATTATATCCTCATGGGTCAATTAGTTTATAGACATTTATTATTGAAAGAAAATAGGTCAAACTATTTTTTTCTCTTCTCTTACTATTCTCCCAGTACATTCTAAATTTCCTACAATGAGCATAGCATAGTTTGATAACTGAGATCAGGGGTAGAGAAAAACAAAGAAAAAAATGACTGGGTTGTTCTTCAGAAAAAATCTATCAAGTGTTGTGTTATGTGATTTCTTCTACTGTTCCAAGTATTCCCATCAGCTTAGAAATCTATTTTTATTACTTCATTTTTCCAGGCAAATTGCTCAATCATTTGGAATTACTGTATTTTATTATGAGCACTTAAATTTATTTTTTTGCCCAAAGCTCAACTTTAAATAAGATTTATTAAAATGTACAGATTCCAATGATATGTAATATTTTCACTGTCACATATTGATAATAAATAATAAATAAGACCAATTATGGTCTTACTCTCGACACATTCTTGAACCAATAACACACTGCTATAATTTTTGCAGGCTTCTTTTGGTATTTGGGCTTTGGAGGCAAACAGAGTCAAGTTGACTTAGTACCTAAATGTCCCTGGGTAAGTCCTTTAGCCTCATCTATAAAATGGGAATGTCAATAGAGCTACCATGTAACCCAGCAATCCCTCTTCTGGGTATCTATCTGAAAAATTTGGAAAGACTTATTCATAAAGACACATGTACACCTATGTTCATTGTAGCACTAATCATGGCAGCCAAGATATGGAAACAACCTAAGTGTCCTCTGACCAATAACTGGATAAAAAAAAACATGGTACATACAACAGAACGCTGTTCGGCCAGAGGAAAGGATGAAACACTGCCATTTGCAACAACATAGATGGATCTTGAGAGTATTATGCCAAGTGAAATAAGTCAGATGGAAAAGGACTAGAACCACATGGCTTTACTCATATATGAGATACAAAACTGAAAGCAACAAGTGAACAAACAAGACAAACTCAGGCAGAGAAAACAGTACAGGGAAGGACCCCAAAATGGAATTTATTTATAAAAAGTTGTATATTCTTACATGTTTAAACTCCAGTCACCTCCAAAGTACTCTATCTGATGCAATACACTTACTGAGATGTTTTTTTCCATTGCTCAAAACAGTTTTTGAACTTGTCAATTTTGATGCTTTTTAATGCTTCTGCCATTTTTTGTCTTACCTCTTCTACAATACCAAAACATTTCCCTTTGAGGACCCTTTTCATCCAGAGAAACAAAAAGAAGTCACTCAGGATGAGATCAGGTGAATAGTGAGGGTGAGGCACACCGGTCATGCCATTTTTATTCAAAATCTGCTGAACACTCAGTACAGTGTGGGCAGGTGCACTCATAAATCACCCATCATGAAATGGACAAGTGCCTTGAAAGAGCCAACAAACAAACAAACAAACAAACAAACAAAAAGTTCACTGAAGCTGAATGCAGCCTCTCACAACAACGGCAGCTGGTACACTGATGCAGATGAGTTCCTAGAACCCACCCACCTTGCTAGCAGGAGATGCCAGTACTACAAGGGGCCTGTCCTCCAGAAGGTAATTCCAGGTTTTTGGGTCCCTCCTTGTATGAAGGTTACCAGAGGGGAATGGGGTGGAAGTAGTAGGATACAGAGGGTGAAGAGTAAAACACATGGTGACAGAGGGAAACTAAACTATGGTGGTGAGCACACAATGCAATATACAGATGATGAACTGTAGAATTGTACACTTGAAACTTATATTATTAACCAATGTCACCCCATTAATTTAATTCTAAAAACTTGTATAATAAATAAAATAAAATAATAAAATGAGAATGTTAAAACATACTAATTGGTATTTTTATGAGAAGAAAGTAAACTACACATGAATTCAATAAAATGGAATAAAATAAAGTATGTAAAAATTTCAGCACAGTTCTTGGAACATAATAAACCTTCAATGTATCATAAGCACTAAAATCTTTCTTCCCATCTGTAAGCTTTTTGCCTGAATTGCCAATTTTCTTTCCCTTAGTCTAAGTCTTAGTTCTTCAGTTTTAAATGACCACTGAGTCCTTTCAACTTTGTAAGATTCATTCCAGCTACCCATCTTCAATTATTACCTCTTTCATTGAACTTGTTCTAATATACGGTGCTTTGGTATATCTTTATACATAAGTTTTGGTTTTACCTCCCAAACTAGATTTTAGGCGAATTGAGATGAAGAAAGATATCTCATGCCTGCTATGTATCTCCCTCTTTATTCCTCATTTACATTCCCAAAGTATCCCCATTCATTTCCCCCTTTCTTTGATGATACTTTGTTTCCTAACATACCAAATGTCTTTACTGCAAATTCCATTATATTACTGGTTCATAAACACTTTAAAAACTCATTTAAAAACTTTAAAGTGATATAAAGTGAAACTAAATAAAAATTTAGATAGGTTTAACATTAACAATTTTTTTAGAAGATGGCATAAAAAGCAATCTCACATCTATCATAATTTACTGATTACTTAAAAAAATTTACAACACATTGTCTAGTTGAATAATTTTGGAAACGTATTACCAAAAATTTTATACCAAAGATTTCCTTGTAATTTTTGACACAGTGTACTGTATCTTGAAGAGGTAAGAGTCAACATTTTCAAAGTTGTACAATTATGCTTTGGATAGTGTGTGTCCCTAAATTCCTCCCCTACTCAGGCTTCCAAATAATGTGTCATAGTATATTTGGTATGAAGTAATTCACACCAAACAAGAATTTAAAAATATCTACTTTTGAACTGATGATATGATACAAAAGTAAAAGAAAAACACATTTTTTAACAAACAGAGTTGACTGTTCACACTGAAAATAGGAACATTACTAATGACCTATAAAGGAACATAATTTGGGTATTAATCTTTTTCCAAATTATACCTCCCCATTTGTACCATTTTTGGACAATTCCAAAATTCAGTAACTTTCTACCCTGAGCACAGAAATGTTGTCACACAATTCTGGTTAGTATCTACCACCTAAGCATAATTACACAGGAGTCAGAATTTTTTTGAACTTATTTATATTTTCATAATATTGGGAAAGCTCGTAAGAAGATTTCTAACCATTTATTCATTGACTATAAAACTAAACAAGTTATATTTCTGACCAACCTAAAATGGCAAATGGGACAATAGCTGAGCTAAAAACAATTTTTTAAAGACTGATTTCAAATATGCAAAATCCAGATCTTGGTTTCCAATATTTTGTACTCTCATGTGCCAGGGCTCCTTGGAGAAATGGCTGATTCCAAAGCTGATGAAGGAAAGAATTAATATGATCCTGAATTAGCCTGTCATTACATAAAGTTAAAAAAAAAAGCTTTTTTAAGAGAAATTATGGGGCCTTGTCAAAAGAATATAGGAACAAACCTGAGGAGTATCTGTTGGTCAAATCCAGGATAATTTGCGCATTAACACAA
The DNA here is from genome assembly GCF_004126475.2 of Phyllostomus discolor. Taxonomy (NCBI): domain Eukaryota; kingdom Metazoa; phylum Chordata; class Mammalia; order Chiroptera; family Phyllostomidae; genus Phyllostomus; species Phyllostomus discolor. The sequence continues at coordinate 128,893,725 of NC_040908.2, forward strand.
GGAAAATTATTAATTATACAGTAATGAAGAAAAATAACACACGAGTCTATATCTCAGACAGACAAGGTGGGACTACTCTCTGCTTATAATAAAATGTCAACTACTGACTGGGAAAGTAGAGGGTGTATATGTTGAAAAATCATCATTTTTCAACAATCATAAAATCTGGCTCAGCAAGAATCATAACTAAATGCTAACTCCAAGGGGGACTGACAAATGAGTAATAGAATATTTGTACAGTCTTACAGTGTCTTTTTAAAAGAATGTTACTTATTAGTTAGTTGCAAGCAAAAAGAATAGCAACCACACAAGTGGGTATCTGACAATCACATGACCAGGTGCCCAAAATTAACATCATTAATAGGAGGCATACAGATATTGTATATTTCCAGATTTGTTCCATTAGAAGGGCTCTCATAAGGAACATACTTAGTATTCCAAATGTTGGTAGTATTCCAATTGTTGATGTATAACCTGAACCTAAAGATGAGAGAATCAGACAGACAAAACAGTAAACATTCTGCCCTGGCTGGTGTGGCTTGAATGGATTGAGTGCTGGCCTGCAAACCAAAGGGTCTCAGGTTCAATTCCCAGTCAGGGCACATGTCTGGGCTTGCATGCCCCAGTAGGGGCATGCAAGAGGCAGCCACACACTGATGTTTCTCTCCCTCTCTTCCCCTCTCTAAAAATAAATAAAATCTTAAAAACAAAACAGTAAACATTCTATTAAAAGGGGCATGGGGCTGCATTATTTGTAAATGTCAATACCATAACACAAAAAAATGCTGAGCTATTCCAGATGAAGAGACAAAAGAGAATTATATTAAATGCATACATGATCTTTAAACTGCATCCTGACTAGAGGACAAAAAGAAGGGCAATAAAGAACATAATTAGATCAAATGATAAAACTGAAATATGAATGACGGATTAGATAAAAGTATAATGCTGATGTTAAATTTCCTAAGATTGATAACTATAATTGTTTATGTAAGAGATCATAATTATTCCTATGACATCTCACTCAAGACTTTAGGGCAACTTTAGGGCAAGAGCAGATGATGCATACATATTTCTCTCAAATTATTCAGGAAAAAATGTTTATATGTAAAGAAGAAAGAGGGACAGAGGGCTACAGGAAGGAAGCTAAGCTATTCAAATAATAAAGAATATTATTTATGATAAAGAAATGGGATAAAGTATTAAAAACAGGTGAACATGGGTACTCAGAATACTCAGCTTGGCGTGGGCAGGTGCACTCCTCAATTACCCATCATGAAATGAATAAATGTCTTGAAAGACTCTTCCAAGAAAAAAAAATTTCACTGAAGCCAAACAATGCCATCTGGTACACTGATAAAGATGGGTTCCTAGAACACTCACCTGGCAGGGGAAGCCCATACTACAAGGGGCCTGCCCTCCAGAAGATTTCCATTTTTTGAGGGGCCCCCCTCTTATACAAATGCTTGCAAAGTTCTTTGAACTTTTCTGTAAGTTTAAAATTATTTCCAAATAAAATTTTGATAAATATCCAAGAATTTCTAGAACCCCATTACATATGCCATATTATCTTTTTTTTCTTTATTAAAGTATAATTGACTGTAAGATATTTAGAGAGGTGGTTTGATATACAGGTACACTGTGAAAAGGATTCCCCACCCAGTAATTAACATATTAATTAATTGGAAGAATTAATAGTTTTGAAATGTTCATACTACCCGAAGCAATCTACAGTTTCAGTGCAATCCCTATCAAAATTCCAATCATATTTTTCTTACAAATAGAACATAGAATCATAAAATTCACACAGAACCACAAAAGACCCTAAATAGCCAAAATAATTTTGAGAAAAAATAATAAAGTTGGAATCACCACACTTCCTGATTTCAATGTAAATTGTAAAATTATAGTAATCAAAACAGTAATGGTTTTGGCATAAAAACAGACACATAGGTCAGTGGAACAAACTATAGAACCCAGAAATAAACAAATGTTTATACAGTAAATTAATCTGTGACAAAGGAACCAAGAATATAGAATGGTAAAAGGATAGTCCATTCAGTAAGTGGGTAGATACATGCAAAAGAACGAAACTGAAATCCTTTCTTACACCATATACAACAGTAAATTCAAAATGTATTAAAGACTTGAATGTAGGACATGAAACCAGCTAACTGCTAAGTGAAATGTGGGGGGTAAGCTCCATGATGAAGGCCTTGATAATGAATTTTTACATTTGACACCAAAAGTAATTGCAATAAAAGCAAAAATTAGTGGGAATGCATGAACCTATAAAGCTTCTGCACAGCAAAATCAAAAGGAACCTATAGAATGGGAGCAAATATTTGCAAATCATTTATCTAAAATGCATAAGGAACTCACACAACAACAAAATCCAATTAAAAATAGACAAAGGCCATGAACAGACATTTTTCCAAAGAAGAATACAAATGGCAACAGGTACATGAAAAGGTGTTCAACATATCAGAGAAATGCAAATCAAGACTACAATGAGATCATCAAATATCTCCTAGAATAGCTGTCATCAACAAGACAAGAGATAATCATTGGCAAGGCTGTGGAGGAACGGGAATACTCATGCACTGTTGGTGAAAAATGTAAATCGGTGCAACCACTGCGGAAGACAGTATGGATGTTCCTCAGAAACTTACAAATAGAACTACCATATGATTCAGAAATGTCACTTCTGATTATATATCAAAAGGAAATGAAAACAAGATATCACAGACCTATCTGTACTCCCATGTTCACTGCAGCATTATTCACAGTAGCCAAGGCATGGAAACAAGCTAAGTGTCTATCAAAAGTTGAATGGATTAAATAACCAGAGACATTGAAATAAAGAACAGACAGTAACCAGAGGAGAGGGGGGAGGGAGATAATGGGGAAAGAAAGGGAAGGGTCATCAAAGAACATGTATAAAGGACCCATGGATAAAGACAAAGGGGGTAGGACTGAGGGTGGGGTGGGGGAAAGTGGTAGTGGGGAAATGGAGACAACTGTATTTGAACAATTTTTTTTAAAGATTAAATAAAAGAAAAAAAATTGAATGGATTAAGATGTAACACATACACACACCCAGGATTATTCAGCCTTAAGAAAGAAGGAAATCCTGCTGTTTATGACAACATGGATGGCCCTTGAGGGCATTATGCTAAGTGAAATAAGCCAGACAAGGAAAGACAAATTGTGCATGACATTATTTATATGCAGACTCTTAAGGGAAAAAAAAAAAAGCAAACTCATAGAAATAGAGAATAGAATGGTGGTTATATGGGCTGAGGTTTGGGGTAATAGGGAGAAGTTGGTAAAAGGATCGAAATTTTCAGCCATAACATGAATAAGCCTGAGGATCTATAGTAGAATATGGTGACTCTAGTTGATAACTGTATTGTATAATTGAAGTTCACTAAGACAGCAGATTATAAATGCTCTCATAAAAAAAACCCGTAAATATGTGAGACGATATCCCAGTATCAAGGGATATCTTTCTGTTTATCAACATTCATTAGGGATATTGGGCTGTATTTTCTTTTCTTGAAGCATCCTTGCCTAGTTTTGGTATCAGGGTAATGCTGGCCTTTTAAAACGAGTTTGGAAGTACTCCCTGCTCTTCTATTTTTCTGGAAGAGTTGGAGGATTGGTATTGATTTTCTTTAAATGTATGGTAGAAGTGACTAGTAGCGCCTTCTGTATTGGACTTTTCTTTGGTGGGAGGAATTTGCTTATTAATTCAGTATCATTACTACTAATTGGTCTGTTCATATGTCATATTCCTTCATGATTCAGTCCTGGTAGGCTGGTATTTCTAGGAATTTATTCATTTCTTCTAAGTTGTCCAATTTCTTGGCATGCAATTACTCATGATAGTCTCTTATGATCCTTTGTGTTTGTGTCACATCAGTTCTTTTTTTTATTTTTTAAAAGATTGTATTTATTTATTTTTAGAGGGTGAGGGAGGGAGAAAGAGGGGGAGAGAAACACTGATATGTGGTTGCCTCTCGCACACCCCCTACTGGAGACCTGCCCCACAATGCAGGTGTGTGCTCTACACTGGGAATCAAACCAGCAACCCTTTGGTTCACAGGCCAGTGCTCAATCCACTGAACCACACCAGCCAAGGCCATATCAGTTCTAATGTCTTCCTCTTACATTTCTAATTTTGAGTCCTTCCTCTTTTTTCTTGGTGAGCTAGGTAAAGGCTTGCCATTTTGTTTATCTCTTCAAAAAAACATTGATCATTTCTATGGTCTTTTTATTCTCTATTTCATTAAATGTTTCTCTGATCATTAGTTCCTTTGCCTACTAACTTCAGGCTTTGCTATTCTTTCTCTAGGTCCCTAAGGTATAACTTAAGTTAGTTCTTTATTTGAGGTCTTTCTCTCTTTTTTATATTAATGTAGATATTCATCACTACACATTTCCTCCTTATATATGCTTTTGCTTCAGCCCACATTTTTGGTATGTTGTATTTTCATTATCATAAGATAATTTTTGTTTCCTATTTTGGTTCATTTTTGACCTGTTGATTGTTCGGGAACAGGTTATTTAACCTCTACATACTTGTGAATTTTCCAGTTTTCTTCTTGTAACTAGTTCTAGATTCACATTTTTGTGATTGGACAATATGCATGATATGATTTCAATCTTCTTAATTTTATTAAGACTTGTTCTGTGGTCTAACATATGATCTATCCTGGAGAATGTTCTACATATGCTTGAGAAGAATGTGGGTTTTCTGCTACTGTTAGATGATTCTCTGTATGTCTGTTAGGTCTATCTGATCTAACATGTTGTTTAAGAACAATTTTCCTTACTGATTTTGCCTGTATGATATATCCATTGTTGAATGTGGGGTACTAAAGTTCTCTATTATCACTGTACTTTTGTCATTATTTTTCCTTCAGATCTGTTAATATGTGTTTTATACACTTAGGTGCTCTAATGCATAGTGAATAAATATTTACAATTGTTATATCCTCTTGTTGAGTTGGCTACTTTATCATTATACAATGACCTTCTGAGACTCTTATTACAATTTGGGCTTAAAGTCCATTTTGTCTTAGCTACCCTAGCTTTCTTTTGGTTTCCAATTATATGGAATGTTCCTTCCCTTCCCTTTCCCTTTCCCTTTCCCTTTCCCTTCCCTTTTCCTTTCCTTCCCTTCCCCTTTCCTTTTCTTTTTTTGTCCCTTCACTTTCAGTTGCTGTGTGTCCTTAAAGCTGAAGTGAGTCTCTAGTAGGCACTCATATAGTTTGGTCCTATTTTTTAATTCATTTACCATCCTATGTGTTTGGATTGGAGAATTTAGTCTATTCACATTTAAAGTAATTATTGATGGGTATGTACTTAGTATTGCCATTTAGTTCATTGTTTCCTGGATATTTTTAAAATTCCTTTGTCCCCTTCTTCCTCTCTTGCTCTCTTCCTTTGTGATTTGATGGTTTTGTAGATGGGTATGCATAGATTGTTTCATTATCTGTTGTTTGTGGTTACCATGAGGGTTGACATAAAATAACTCATATTTATGAGAGGATACTGTAAATTAATAAAAGCTAAAGTTTGAACGCCAGTATATTATAAAGCTCCACATTCCTCCATTTAGTTTTTGATGTCATGATTTATATCCTTTTGTTTTGTATATACAATAACAGATTATTGTAATTGTAATTATTTTTTACATTTATCTTTTAATTTTCAGAGCCTTTGTAAGTTATTAACCCCCATCATTACATTAGATTGTTCTGAATTTTACTATATATTTACTTTTGCAAGTGAGATTTACATTTTCATGTTTTCCTGTACTAATTAGCACCCTTTGATTTCAGTTTAAAGAAGTCTCTGTAAGACTTCTTGTAAAGCCAGTTACTGTTGATGAACTCCTTCAGCTTTTGCTTGTCTGAAAAACTCACTATCTCTCCCTCAATTCTAAAGGACAGGTTTCTGGTTAGACTACTCTTTTTTGTCAGTTTTTGTCTTTTAGCACTTTCAATATATCTTGCCAGTCCCTTCTGGCCTGTGAAGTTTTTCCTGAAAACTCTGCTCATTGTCTTAATAAGGGTTCTCTTACAAGAGGCATTATACAAACAAATTGTTTTTATCTTGCTGCTTTCAAAATTCTCTCCTGTAACTTTTCACACTTTAATTACAACACATCTTGGTGTTGGTCTCTTTGGATTCATTTTATTTGGAATTTGCTAAGCTTTGTGGATCTGGATTTCTGTTTTCTTCCCCAAAGTAAGGAAGTTTTCAGCCATTATTTCTGCAAGTACATTTTCTGCCTCTTTCCCTTCACTTTCTGGAATCCCTATGATACAAATATTAATCAGCTTGATTTTGTCCCATAAGACCCTTAAGCTACTGTCAATCTTTTCATTCTTTATTTTTGCTGTTTTGATTTCCATTGCCCTCTCCTGAAGTTCACTGATCCTTTCTTCTGTTTTATCTAGACAGATGTTGAGCCCCTCTATTGTATTTTTTCAATGTAACTTTTTATTCTTCAGCTCTATGACTTCCATTTGCTGAAATTCTCACTTTGTTCATCCATTCTTCTGAGTTCAGTCAGAATCTTTATGATCATTAATTTAAATCATTTATCTAGTGTTTTAAATCGAGTATTCCCATTTCATTAGGTATTAAGGTATTCATAAGGTATTTTTCTGAGGTTTGATCATATTCTTTTTTTTATTGTTGTTCTAATATAGTTGTCTGCCTTCCCACCACCTCCCACCCCCGCCATCCTCACCTCCCTCCTTTGATCCCCACCCCTTTGGTTTTGTCCAAGTGTCCTTTATCACTGTTCCTGAAAACCCTTCACCTTTCCCCTTCCCCATTATCCCCTCCCATCTCCCCTCTGGGTACTGTCTGTTTGTTCTTAATTTCAATGTCTCTCATTCTATTTTGCTCATTTGTTTGTTTTGTTGATTAGGTTCCACTTATAGGTGAGATCATATTGTATTTGTCCCTCACCACCTGGCTTATATCACTTAGCTTAATGTTCTCCAGTTCCACCCATGCTATTGCAAAGGGTAGGAGCTCCTTCTTTCTTTCTGCTGCATAGTATTCTGTTGTGCAAATGTACTATAGTTTTTTGATCCATTCATTTACTGATGGGCACTTAGGTTGCTTCTAGCACTTGGCTATTGTAAATTGTGCTGCTATGAACACTAGGGTGCATAGATTCTTTTGGATTATTGTTTCAGGATTCTTAGGATGTAATCCCAGCAGTGGAATTGCCGGATCAAAAGGCAGTTCCACTTTTAGTTTTCTGAGGAAATTCCATACTGTTTTCCATAGTGGCTGCATCAGTCTGCAATCTCACTAACAGTGAACTAGGGTTCCCTTTTCTCCACATCCTAACGCTTGTTGCTTGTTCCTTTGTTTATGATGGCCATTCTTACCAGTGTGAAGTGGTATCTCATTGTGGTTTTAATTTGCATCTCTCTGATGGCTAGTGATGCTGAGCATCTTTTCATATGTCTCTGGACCCTTTGTATGTCCTCCTTGAAGAAGTGTCTGTTCAAGTCCTTTGCCCATTTTTTAATTGTTTTTTTTTTTTCCTAGAGTAGAGTCATATGAGTTCTTTATGTATTTTGGAGACCAAGCCCTTGTCTGAGATATCATTGGCTAATATGTTTTCCCATACAGTTGGTTCTTTTTTCATTTTAATGATCATATTCTTTAGTTTAGACACATTATTTTATTTCTTCATCTTCTCGGACTCTCTGTATTGGCTCCTATGATTTAGATAAAACAACCACTGCTCCTAGTCTTCAAGGAAGGACATATTGTAGGAGATAAAATTTATCATCCAATCTTGTCCTAACTCTTGGCTGGCTCTCAAAATTCTACGATGGTCCCAGCAGCCGACATTATTCTTAGTGCTCCCTGTAGTTGAGGGTGTGCCAAGCTCTGTCAGTGCAGCAAGGAGGCAGATCACAGTCAGCACCTAGATTTATGCTGATTAAAAGGCCTTCAGGCAGCAGCTTTTAATATATGCAAATAGGATTCTATCCAGGAAAGATTAGAAGATGGGCATTTCTTTCAGTAAACTACTTGGAGATGGGTGTTTCTGTCTGCTCCCTCTGCGCTGAGAACTGGAGGGACTGTCTAGTTTGTTTGCTTCAGTTCTGTGGGAGAGCTCCAGCCCTGCTTCCTATTAGAATCAGGGGATTAAAAGAGTGTTTCCTTTGGATGGCAGATGCAAAATCTAGGGCACCAGATGTGTGTATAAGCTCTTTCCAAAGAGAAACCAATGAACTACAGTAAGCTAGAGAGAGAACAATATGGCAGTATCTGCCAGCCTTCTTTATCTCCAGGGAGAATCAAAATCAACCTCTAGATGTGAGCTAAATTAGACACCTGAACTGTAGGCAGCAGCTTTTAAAGTAAGAAAATAGGACTCTATCCTTGAAAGACTAAAAGATGGGCATTTTTCTCTGTTTCTGAAATGCTGAGCCCTAGAGGGATAGCCACAGCAAACTTCTGAACCCATTACAAACTCTTTCTTTATGTTCTATAGTCTGCTGGGTCTCATGAACACAACTCTATTGACTTCCAGAGCTAGGAGTTTGGGGGGCCCATCCCTCATGTGGACTCAACATTTGGGAGTTAGGTATTTGGCCCAAACTCTTCATGCCTAAGGGAAAGCTGTAAGTTTTAAGTTCATTCCTGATTGCCTGTCACTGTTCCACGGGTGGGGGGTTCATAGTGAGACTCTGTCTTAGCCTTCTCTACTCATTTTAGTATGGGTATTTTCTCCCTTGCTCAATGTATAGCACTTACTCAGGAATTTCTGAATTTCTTTTAGTGGGAATTGCTTCATGTGTAGCTGTAGATTCAATGTGTCCACAGAAGGAAATGACTTCAGGAACTTCCTAGGTTATCGTCTTGGGTTAGAACGCCCCCTCCACACACACTGTCTTAGAGTATTAGTTTTTTATCAGTAGAAGGAGTGGTAGGTAAGGAGAGAGGAGAGAGAACCTAAATAATCTCAGGTAATTTCATTAGATAATTCTAAACAGTTAATTTCTTTATTTACTTCCTTATTTATTTTTATCCTTACTTGATGACATTTTATCATTGCTTGTAGAGAGAGAGGAAGGCAGAGAAGAGAGAGAAAGAAACAATCCAAGAGAGAAGTACTGACTGGCTGTCTCTTGTACAGGCCTGGACTGGGAATGAACCCAAAACCTAAGTATGTGCCCTGACAAGGAATGGAACTACAACTTCTTGGTTATAGATGATGCTCCAACCAACTGAGCCACACTGGCAAGGGCTCATTAGATAATACTAGAAAGTTGTAAAGAGATGCCCCCAAGAATATGAAAATGAAAGAAAATGTTGCATTCTCAGCACCAACTTAAAATTCTAAAGATCAATTTAGATAAATATGAAAGGTTACCTAAAAGAGAAAAAGAGACTGTTGACTAGGGAACACTCTTTTTTATTTAGACTGAAATAATCAAAATAGGAATTTGATTAGATATTTGTTGATAACATCCACCCAAACATTATCCAGGACAGAGATGACCAGAGTCACAGACTTCTAAGCTATCTGTCCTCAATGACAACATAATGCTTAATTTCAAATATAAACAATGGGCTCTGTTGGTCTGACAGTCATTAAATATTTGACATTACTCCTTAGTTTGATTCCACAATCAAAATGCTTCTGATTTGGATATGACTTCTCACAAAAATCTGACAAGAAGAGAATGTGCTGATAATGCAGATAAAATATATTTTGTTCTATCTAACCTTTTAACTTATCACTGTAAATTAATAAACTAGTATACTGGTTTTAACACATCAGTCTTATTATAAACTTGAATAATGTGAATCTGTATCATGAAAAGTGATTTGTCTCCCTTTGTACTGGAAATCAGATTTCTACATCTAGAAAATTCAGATATTGGAATTTAATTAAAGTAACCAAAAAACAAATGCTTCTTTGTGAGGTCATTTCAGAAAGCAAGCCAATCCTTTTCCCTGCTGATAATACTCATTCATCTGTATGTAGCAGAAAGTACAGCAAATAATGCAAATTGACTCTCTCAATATCCTCCAAACTCCCTTATAGTTTCTTTCTTGTATTGCTGAGCCTTGAAAGCAAAACAAACAAATAACAACAAGAAAAAGGCTTTCCTCATTCCTTTACAAGGGAGTGGGATTTGCATGCAAACCTGACTTTCTCAGGGAACCATCTACCCATATGAGATTTAAACAAGTCAACAACTTGAGAATCTGGCTGCACATAGAGACTGGATTTTTTAGGGCACTTATATGAAGATTATATTGTCTAGTGCCCAACATCGTAACTGCCAACTGGTACTGGGCAGTTCCTAGTACCCAGAATTAGTTTCCAGCTTATTCTTCACCCATGAAATTACATAAACTGCCCAATAATACATTGTCATAAATCCTTTCTTGCATAAATTAGAGAAAGTATATCCAACTGTCTGAAACTAAGAATCCCAACTAATAAGCTGAAAGACTTAGCATTTTTATTTCTATAGTTGTAGCCTATGAATTTCAGTCCTACCATCTTGCTACTACCACCAATAGTAATGAGTTAATATTTACTTAGGTGCTTCAAAAACAGTATCAAGAATTGTGGTAAGTGATCTATAAACATCCTTATTAAATACTCTATGTTCCATGAAAGACACCCCTCAGGAAAAGGACTGACAAGAAAAATTACAGGAAAATTTGACAGGATACAAATCTTAATAAACAAATTCACAGATATGTTATTCTTAGAAGCATTCAGATTAAGATTTTTATTTTAGAACAATTAAACTTGGATGTAACTGTTGTTCTTGCTCTTATCAACAATACAGTAATTTAACCTTATTAAAGTAGCTCACTGAACTCAAGCTGGCAGTTCTAACAAAAACAAATATGGCATAGAAAATTCCTAAATGTTGGCATTTTAACTAGACTCTGGCTAGAAAAGTTGTCGTACCTGAAGATCGATTTCTGCCTCATAGAAGGTTAGGCATGAGCAGTAATGTCGATCTGAGTCGATATCTGTCAGGACCACCACAAAAAACGTCGGCTGCTTCCGCTCTCTGGACAGCTGCCACCCACTGGGCTGACAGAACTAAATGGGATAAAAAAAATTGCCACATTTTAAAAGCACAATAATGAGAATTTATTAGTTACAAATCTCTGAGAAATGTTAAATATCCCCAAATTTTAAAAAATGTCCAGCTGATTTGACATGTTACCTCAGCCAATATAAAAAATAAATCATGTACAGATTCATAATGTAAAACACCTGCACTAACGCGCATATGTATTTATGAGTAGCCTAGATTTTCCACAGATACCACTCGTGCTGAGGCCTCAGTGTGCATATATAGAACAAAGCACCGAAACAAGAGACTTTCCCCCATTAAAAGAGATCATAAAAGTAAGTTGAAAATAAAGTGCTGTCTCCATCATTGATGGAAAATATAATTATTTTTAAATTCTTTCATTAATCTACAATTCAGTATAATGAAAAGGATAATCTTGTTCATCAAGGCAGACTACAATCTGGGCTATCACGCAATATATACCCTCAGACCACAGTGGAATTAAACTAGAAACCAGAAACAAAAAGATAGCTGAAAAATCCCAAAATACTTGAAAATTAAACAACACACCTCTAAGTAACACATGGGTAAAAGCACAACCTCAACATTTTTTTAAACATTATGAATACATGAAAATAAAAATGCACCCTGGCTGGCATAGCTCAGTGGATGGAGGGCGGGCTGCGAACCAAAGCATCGCAGGTTCGATTCTCAGTCAGGGTATATACCTGGGTTGCAGGCCACCGCCCCCAGCAACCGCACATTGATGTTTCTGTCTCTCTCTCTTTCTCCCTCCCTTCCCTCTCTAAAAATAAAATAAATAAAATCTTTAAAAAAAAAGAAGATAAGCCACGGATTGGAGAAAATATTTGTAAGGGACATATCTGATAATGTACTGTCATCTAAAATATACAAAGAATTCTTAAAACTCAATAATAAGAAAATGAACAACCCAATTTTAAAAAGGGTAAAGAAGTTCTACAGAAAGCAGTAATTATATGAAAAGATGCTCAACATCTTAAGTCATTAAGAAATTGCAAATAAAAACAGTAAGATACCACTACACACCTACAATAATGGCAGAAATCCACAACACTGATAAAGTTAAATGCTCTCAAGGATGCAAAGCAACAGGAACTCTCATTCATTGCTGACGGGAGTGCAAAACAGGGCAGTCACTATAGAAGACAGTGTGGCAGCTTCTTACAAAACTAACTATACTCTTAGCATATGATTGAGCAATTGTGCTCCTTGGTTTTCAACCCAAAGGAGCTGAAAACAATGTTCACACAAAACCCTGCTCATGAATATTTATAGCAATCAATATATCCTCCAGTAGTTAAATGGAAAAATAAACTGTGGCGCACCCACACAGTAGAATATTATTTAGCGCCAAAAAGAAATGAGCTATCAAGCAATGAGAAGGCATGGAGAAAACTTAAATGCATATTACTTAAGTGAAAAACACCAATTCGAAAGGGCTACATATGGTATGATTTGAACTATATGACATCCTGAAAAATGCAAAACTATGGAGACAGTAGAAATACTAGTGGTTGCCAGCAGTTGGCAGTATTGTGGAGAACAGACAGAACACAGGATTTTTAGGGCAGTGGAACTATTCCGTATGATACTGTTAATGGTGGATACTATACCAAGAGTGAATTCTAACATAAATTATGGACTTTTGGTAATAATACTGTATCAAGTCAATGCAGTCATCCATCGAGTGTAACAAATGTACCACTGTGGTGAGGAATATTGACAGTATGGCAAGCTGTGCTTAGGGAGCAGGAAGTATATTGAAAACTCTACTTTCCGCTCAATTTTGCTGTGATGTTAAACTGCTCAAGAAAGCAAAGTCATTTTTTTTTAACAAAGATGTCTTGAAGGAGAAAAAGATATCATTAGCAGTGTTCTTCAAGAGATAAAACAAAAATAGAAATGAGATCCCCAACATAGCAGCGCCCTGTGCCAGATTACCTTCTGTTACTCTATTTAAAACCTGTTGGTCTGGTAGAATTTCTTATTCTGTAGAGAAGTTGTGAATATGATTAATGTTTCTTTCCAAATGCAGTAAATCATCCAAATCTCACTTTTTTATGTCTTTTTAGATTGAATCAATGAGGCAATGAGAGGAGAGATAGGTTTTGGAAAAATTTGATACAGGAGAAAGTTAGTTTTATAGACATGATGATGGAAACTAAGGTCATAACCAAGGGGGTAATAATCATAGTAACTAACATTTACTTCACTGAATTATATGCCAGATGCTATTCCGAGCATTTTGCACAGGTTAATTTGTGTAAACTTTCCAAGATTAGTAGCAGATAAGTACTAATATTCTACCTTTTATAAATGAGGAAACTGAGGCACTGAGGTATTAAATAATTGCTCAAGATTATACAGTTAATCTGCCCTGGTTGGTGTAGCTCTGTGGACTGAACACAGGCCTGTGAAGCAAAGGGCCACGGGTTCAACTCCCAGCCAGGGCACATGCGTGGGTTGCAGGCCAGGTCTCCAGTATGGGGTGTGTGAGAGGCAATCACACACTGATGTTTCTCTCCCTTTCTCCTTCCCTCCCCCTTTCTCTAAAAATAAATAAATAGAATCTTAAAAAAAAGATTACTCAGTTAATCTGGTATAACAGTTAATATTACACAGTTAATGTAACAGATTATGAAAAGTACACTGATGTGTTTACAGATTCCACACTGCAACTAACCTTTAAGAAAAGACTATTTGCTAAATTTTGGTGTGGTATTCAAATAAGAGTTTCCACAATTATCTGGAAAGGTTATTAAAATACTCCTCCTCTTTCCAACTGCATATATATTTGTGGGACCTGATTTTCTTCATATAGTTTATGAAGGTTTAGTTTATATAGTTCACAATAGTTTACTGTTACTTTAAATGAATATATAGCTTTAAATTATCTAGTTCTAATTTCTACACAAATGAGTAGATAAAACTACATAAACAAAACTCTCTGAGGATCTTCAATAATTTGTGAGAGTACAGAACGTGAGACTCAAAAGTATGAGAGCTGCTAATCTAGTGAAATGCATGTTAGCATGTAACTAGCCCTGGCTTAAGCTACTTGGGTAGCAGGATGGTATAATCTTGGTAGAACTGAGGAGTTTTATCAGGTGAAACCAAAACCCAGAAGTTTCTTTCAAAATCTTCTTACTGTTTCTCAACAAACTTCTTTCCGGAATCAAGTGCATTCTTCTAAAATGAGCTTCAATCAGTGTCAAAATCAGGAAACAAGTGTCTGGGCTTAGGTTATAAAATAGCATACTGATTTATACAGCCTGCATCATCAGTTCAACAAACAACTCTTCTGAGGCAAAGTGAATCCATTCTGTAAATTATAGTAAATAATCTTATTTTTTCTGAGGTCTTTCATTCATTATTATTAGCTGCTCATTAGGCTTGGTAAACAGTAGAAAGCTATGACAACTGCATATTTGCACAAAATTTAAATAAGGCTATAGGTCTTCAAAAAGGATTAAACTCTTTATCTTAATTCCAAATATACTAAGTTCTTAAATCAAAGGTACTAGTCAGTCACAGAGTTCACAGATGACAAAATAACGTTTACAAGCAAATAGATCTATTTACTTAGATAAGAAAGCAGATATTCTGCTGCTTAAAACTGGAAAAAGTGACCCTTAATGTGCCCAATTTTCTCAAATGGTTTACGCATACACAAAACAAAATTTAAAATTACAGAATAACCAAAAATGTCCATAGCATCATTGGGACTAATTTGAATGACCTTTCAAAGGTGAAATACTGTAGAAAATTCTCTGAATAACAGTCACCCTTAATATTTTCCAAGACTTTCATCTACACATCTACAAATTTACAGCTTACCAAAACACATTATCCAATTTTCATATAAAAATTAAAGGTGTCCCCTTTTTAAAAAGCCTGTAAGAAGTCCTTCTTCTAGTAGAAAGTAATAAACAAATAACATCCAGAAAGAATATGAGTTTAGAGAGTAAGACCTCCTTGGTTACTTAAATGGCCTCATTTCCCCAAGTTACAATATAACAGGAATTCTATTAAATTCTGATTTTTAAGAAAGTATTAACAACAAAACTTTTGGGAAATTCCAAGGATCATTTTTCAGATTCAGTAAGGATGGTACTTCTTCAAAACTAAGTTCAATGTGACCACAGCTAAGATAGTAATGGTAATTCATGGTAAACCTGGTCAGATTTTTTTTTTACTGTATTTTTTACAAAGGGGCTGTCAGAATGGTCAATTACACACTGGTTACACATGAGATTCCTTATTTGATACTTAAATTACAGTTACATAAAGGAATTCTTTTATATGCTGCATTTAGAAGTATCATTAGAATCAACTCCATAGCAAATTTTGATGCTGTATTCTCAAATGAAAATATACTCAGGAAATAAACAACAGTTCTTATAATTGAGTTTATACAAAGGTTTTTCAAAGGATGAAAATGTAACTTTAATGTCTCCTTTTCAAATTCACTGTATCATAAGATTAAGTAATAACAAAATCTGGGGTATCAGATGACTCCACTATTTAATGAGAAATACTCCTCACAGGATTTAGACTTGAAATATAAAAATGGTAGCTGGCTCAATCACTTCCAATCTTCACTGAAAGTATGCTGAGGAAGTAATAAACAATGGGGGAGTGGACACAACAATTCTTGAACCTGAGCTCAAGTCACATTTCTGACAGGAATGTGAGAGAATGTTTAGACAGCTGGAAACAGAGTAGTCACTAAAAGATAGTAAGCAGAATGATAAGCATTAAACAAACGAGATAAAATCAAAATTTTGCTCTCCCCAGTGTCTCTATTGGCAAACAGGAAAAAAAACGAAATCGCAGGTGCAAAGTGTTTGGAATTGATTGTCATAACTGACTGGCCTACATTTTGCCTTCCCTTTTCAAGTCACTGAGGAAATACATCTATTTGGAGCAATATTATCAATGAACATACCCTATAAGCTAACTAGTAACACTGTTTTCAAACACACATGAGTCTATGCAACAACTTCTGTTTATGACTACTCCGTTCCACCTGAACCTCATCATTTCACACAGAACAGGCTCATACCAATTTTACAACAAAGCCTTTTCAGTATGTCCTTTGTTCAGCTCCAGTGTTCTTTAAGACCTTGGCATAACCTGAAAGCACATGATACTTCAAGGTTAGAACAGACAGACGTTGTTAGACCACACATTAATCCATTACAAATACCACCGCTGTTTACTTCCTTCTTTCTTCAATTGCCCAAATTTATGAACTAGATCATTTGCCAAATAGGCCACTCATCTGTAAATAAAAGTGCCAAAAATCCCTCATATTTGTGACATACTTTACACATAAGAGTATCCTACAAGGTTCCTTTACAAATGATGAAACCAATGTACGAGATGTTAAGGTCACACAGCTAGTAACAAAGGCAGGGCTAGAATTGAAGTCTCTATATCTCTAGGAACTGTCTTTTCATGAAATTATCTTAAAAAACTAAGCTCTTTGCCATGCAACCTTTCCTTATAACATTTATCCCCAGATGTGTGTAATATTTACATAAAAGGGGATACACACACACACACAATTATGAGTCCTGTTTTTCTCTACCTTCTATAACTGTACATTTTCTCACATATATGTTTTTAAGAAAATTATTTTTAATTACTAAATATTATATCATCATACAGGTAGGTATACATAAGTACCATAACTCAGACAAGCCTTTACTGTTGGTTGTTTAAGGTGTTTATAGTTTTTTAACAACTAATACTGGGTTAAACATGGTGTTTTATAAATCTTTCCAGGCATGTCTCAATATTTTCTTAGGGAACAAGAACTGGTTTTGTAAAGCATAATCAAAATGAGCACAAAAATGTTTAATTACCCTTGAATTCCTTTTAAAGGTTAGGCAACCCCTAAATTATTTTGTTTTGCTAATAGACTTCTAAAGAGGACAGAAAAGAAGTGATAACAAAGAACTGTTATTGTGACAATATTCTGACCAAAGAAGCACTGATCTGTAAAATAAAGTAACAGAAACCTTAGGAGACTGAAATCTGTTGCCAAGCCTGGCCATGGTAATGGCAGGTGTGTGCTGACATTACCATATACAGGTATTTTCCAAAAGTTCAGAGAAAACACAGTAGTCATAAACCTTTGGAAGAGAAGCCAATTTAAGATCTGGGAAACTCTCCAATGTTTTGTTACCATAAAATAATGGGAATCATATATATGTGCCTAATTTTAGTGGACGGTTTTGATGAAGTATACTTAAAAAAAGACTACTCAGGATTATTTGCTTTAAATGAAGCCTAATTTAAATGGCTCACCTATACTTCTTTTAGTAGAAATTTACATTCAGCTATTTTATTACTACTATAAAACATACATTGTCCTCATCAGTATAATAAAACTTTTACTATGTATAAGATAATAATTGTGTGCCTAGAGAATCCAAGCAATTTATCAAAACACTGTTTGAATCAATAAGAGGGTAGTTATGTAGGCAGATTTAATTGCATATAAAAATCAATGGTTTTCTTTGATAGCAGCAATAAGTAATTAGGAAAAAAGATCCTATTATAATCTTAACAAATTCTCAAAGCCAGGGGATGAGCTAACATAACATCTTTTTTTTTTTTTAAATATTTTATTTATTTATTTTTGGAGAGGGAAGGGAGGGAGATAGAGAGAGAGAGAGAAACATGAATGTGCGGTTGCTGGGGGTCATGGCCTGCAACCCAGGAATGTACCCTGGCTGGGAATCGAACCTGGGACACTTTGGTTCCCAGCCCGCGCTCAATCCACTGAGCTACGCCAGCCAGGCTAACATAACATCTTGAGTTTAAATATTTTGGCATGTCAATCTCATGAAAAGGCCTACACATAAGGCTTTAAATATAAGATTTCAAGAAGTAAACTCTGAAGAGAAAAATTAATATTTGGAATAGCTTCTAACATTCATGTTTTAAAGAAACACCACTATGTATGATTTACAAACTTAAACAATTACAAGATGAAGAGCACAAAAGTTATTAATGATTTCCAGCTAAGAATGGCAGATGAACAAATATGTTGATCTCTAAGACCTCCAAAATTACAATAAGAAAACACAAACAGCAAAGTAATATGAAAGAAGGTTAACAACAGCTTTGAAATGTCAAGATCCTGGAAGCAGAAAACTGGTTTACACAACAAATTCCTGGAAGAGATAAGGAATGAGAGACACCAGGTATGTAAAAATGTCACCAAATATGGAAGATCAATCAAACACACACACAAACAAAAAACTCTGTGGCCATAAAGACAATGCAAGGAGAAGCAGAAAACTGGAAACACAGGAGAATAAAGGATTCAATATCATTAAAAAGAGGAGTTTATATATCAAAGGACATTTACAGAACAAGTGAGACATTAAAAATTTTTAATGTCACATTAAGTACTTAGAAAGGACAAACAAATGGAAAATGGTAGAGAAATAAGTAAAAAAAAAAAGATCACTGAAGGAGTTTTAATTCATAGGTAATGAAAATTTCGAAGGAGCACATATAAAAATTTTATAAAAGAGGCTGGGAATGGTGGCATTAAGAGGGGCAGGCGCTGGTTAAAGTGGTAGAGAGGCAGGTGGCCTGGGTGAGCCCGGTGTATCTGCGGTGCCAACTATGGGAACCCCTCACCAGGGTGTGATGGTCATCTCAAAAGAGAGAGCCCGGGTACAAATTTCTAGTCAAATGTGCTCAGGAATTCCAGTCAAGATGGAAGCGTAGGTAGACAGACTTCGCCTCCTCCTGCAACCATGGAAAGAATTACAACTAGATTGCAAAAGAAATAGCACCCAGAACTATCAGAAAATTGAGCTGTATAAAAGTCTAAAAACCAAGGATTTAAATTAGACACTACTCATACCAATGGTCGGGGGAGTGGAGTTGTAGAGACGGGCAGAGAGGCATGGAGATGTGGTGTGGTGAGTAGAGAGAGCAGCAGCAGGTGTGCTAGAGCAGACAGTTCCACATTCACACGTGGTGGATAAAAGTTGGGAGGGACACCCTGGGAGTGAGCAGTCCCTGCCCCAGACCAGACCACACAGCTGAGGGTTCCAGTGCCAGGAAGATAAATCCTCATAACTTCTAGCTATAAAAAGCAGTGGGGGCTGGGGCAACAAGAAACTGACAGATTTTCAGGAAACTCGGCTTAAAGGACCCATGTGGACTTAGAACATACAGAACCTACCCACTCTGGGATTCAACACCAGGGCAACTGCTGGAAGGCCACCAGCTACATATGGGAAGTGGTTGAAGTGATTGGAAATGGGGTGAGTGCCAGGCAAACCTCCAAAAGCCAGGCAGCAGCACTGTTCCCTCTCTGAGCACTACCCTCCCCGCCACAGAACCAAAAAGCAGTGAAGCACATTGCCCCATCCTAGTGATTACCTAAGGCTCTGTCCCACCCAATTTATAGGTGCCTTTTCCATAGTAAGCCATGCTACTAAGATAGAGTCAAAACAGCTCTACCTAATACACAAAGGCAAACACAGGGAGGCTTGCCAAATTGGGCCACGCCAAAATGGCCCAAATGAAACAACAGAACAAAACCCCAGAAAAATAACTATGGAGATAACCAACTCATCAGATGCAGAGTTCAAAATTCTGGTGATCAGGACGCTCAAAGAAATCACTGAGTACTGCAACAGCATAAAAGAAGAAATGAAGGCTACACTAAGTGAAATACAGAAAAATCTACAGGGAACCATCAGTGGAGGGGAGGAAGCAGGATTCAAATCAACAATTTAGAACATAAGGAAGAAATAAGCATTCAACCAGAAGAGCAAGAAGAAAACAGAATTCAAAAAATGAGGATAGTGTAATGGCCATCTGGGACATCTCCAAATGTGGCAACATCCAAATCATAGGGATGCCAGAAAAAGAAGAGGAAGAAGAAGAAATTGAAAACTTACTTGAAAAAATAATGAAAGAAAACTTCCCTAATATGGCTAAGGAAACAGACATACAAGTACAGGAAACACAGAGTCCCAAACAAATTGCACCCAAAGAGGACCGCATTAATACACATCATCATTAAAATGTCAAAAATTAAAGATAAAGAGAGACTCTTAAAAGCAGCAAGAGAAAAGCAGAGAGGCACCTACAAAGGAATTCCCATAAAACTGTCAGCTGATTTGAAGGCAAGAAGGGACTGGCAAGAAGTATTCAAAGTGATGAAAAGCAAGGACCTACAACCTAGATTACTCTATGCAGCAAAGCTATCATTTAGAATGTAAGGACAGATAAAGTGCTTCCCAGACAAGGTATAGCTAAAGGAGTTCATCATTACCAAGCTATTATTACATGAAATGTTAAAGGGAGTTATTTAAGAAAAAGATCAAAACTACAAACATTAAAATGTCAACAAATTCACAACTATCAACAATTGAATCTAAAAAGCAAACTAAGCAAACAACCAGAACAGGAACAGAATCATAGATATGGAGATCATTTGGAGGTTTATCAGCTAGGAGGGGGAAGGGGGAGACTGAGGGAAATGGTACAGGAAATAAGAAGCATAATTGGTGGGTACAAAACAGACAGGGGTAGGTTAAGAAGAGTATAGGAAATGGAGAAGCCAAAGACCTTATATGCACAACTCATGGACATGAACTAAGGTGAGGGATTGCTAAAGGGAAGGTAGGTAGTGGGTGGAGGGAGGCAAAGGGGGTAAAATTGGGATAACTATAAAAGTGTAATTAATAAAATAGACTTTAAAAATTATAAAAGAAATAACACAGTACTCTCCTCCCAAAAAGGTCTAGAACCCTAAGACCTTTTTCTATATGTCTAACACAATGAATTAATATTTTTAAAGCCCATTAATTTTAACACATCATCATGACATTTCAAAAAATGAAAAATAAAGAGAAGGTCCTAAACATTTCCAAAAAGGAAAAAAATAATATTCTACAACAGATCAAAAATCAAAATAGCAACAGAAATTTACATTTAATTTATCATATTAATAGATACAATAAGAAAATAAAATCAACTCTATCACTTAAAAAACAGGACATAACTCATTAGATATATTCTTAAATAAATAACAATAGTATCAGTGATACTACTTACTGGATGTTAGCTAAAGCAATTACACAGGAGAAAGAAATTAAAGATACAAAAATTGGAAGGTATAATTCTTATTTACCAATGAAATGATGGTATGACCTGGAAAACTGAAGAGGATTGACTATAAAACAACTATAAACAATAGGAGAAAACAACAAGGTAATAAAATATAAAATTAATATATAGAGATGCTTTCACTTTAAACTCTCCCTTATACCCTGGCACACTGAAACACCTTAACAAGTTGGACAAAATGTATGTAATAATGGTTTGTAAGATACTGAGTATCAGGCAATGAAGGACAAATATCTCTGAAAGGCAGGAAATAAATAATGTGAGCTATATTAGTGGCCCTGCTTCCTGCCTTGAGACAGCTTGTAGGCCATGGTGCAGGGAGGAGAAACAGAGGCAGAGTTTAGAAGACTCCCTAATTACGAAGATAGAACAAAGGCTCTCTGGAGACTAAGGCAGCTAGAGTTGTTAGGGCAGAACATCAGAAACGAGGGCGCTGCACAGAGAAAGAATGTGGGAGATCTGCAAAGGGTCCCGCAAGAATTCAGCAAGGTACTGATCAGTGCTTGTGTGTGAGGAAACCACCTACAGCTTGCCAAAGAGGGATCTGAAAGGATTTAACAGTGCCTACTATTTAAGTATGGATGAGAAAAGTACCGATTTCCACCATCCAGCCTGAAAAAATTAATAGTTCACAGGATACTGAATAGGGTACACAGAAAGGTCTTATGTCAGTAGTGAGATTAATTAGTCCTAGGCTCGATTTGCTCTGAACTCACATAACAAATCTTAACAGCAAGACTAAAAAGATAGAATTGTTTACAAGTAACGTAACTACATCTCAGAAGTTTAAGAAAATTTATAGAAACACAAAATATCTACCATACAACAAGATAAAATATACAATGTTGATCATTCTATAAAAGATTAACAGGCATATAAAGAAATAGGGAAAGACAACCCATGATGAGAATAATCAATCAAAACTGACTCAGATTAACAGAGATATTAGAGTGAGTAGAAAGACAAGGAAAGAATTACTCTCATTGCTTCCCCTATGTCCAAAAAGTTAGAGACATGGAAAATATAAAACACTCAAAACAAACTTCTAAAGATGAAAAGATTAATAAACTAGAATTCATACTAATAAAAATTATCTAAAATGAAATATAGAGATAAAAAAAGAACCTCTAAAATGAGAAAAGCATCAGTGAACTCTGGGACTTTAAACAACCTAATATAGTAAGAATCAAGAAAGTGAGGAGAAGGAACAGAAAAAAACACTTGAAGAAATAATGGCCAAGAACAATAACATAAAAAATAAGATTTCTACAAAACAATAAAGAGCACCAAATGTGGTAGCTACATGGGTAAATACATAAAACTTTTTTCTTACTATTTTACTCTCTTTAAAAGATGACTGACTATTCAATCTGCTTTTCATTGTATAAAACCCATAAAGAGTTGTTTGTACACTCTCAATTCCTCAATATTTAATCAGTGTGGTTTTTGCAAACTTTTTGGCAGAGAATATAATCCCTAATTTCAAACTCTTCACATTGTACACTAAAGAAATGTGACTTCAGATGTAATGAAATCTGTCATTTTAAAAGAAAAAAAGAGATGAATGACTATGTGAACAAACATAACATTGCAGCATGGGGTTTATGGTATATGTAAAAGTAAAATGCATGCCAACAATAGCACAGAAGTTAGGAAGGGTAATGGACCAGCAGTACTGCACCAGCAGTACTGCATGGCTCATATACTATAAGAAAGGTTGTATAGTGTCACTTGAAGGCAGAGTGTGATTAATTAAATACACCATAAGTTAAAGATGTATAAGACCAAGAAATGACAAAACAAATAGTTGAAGCTAATAGCCAACAAAGGAAATAAAATAGAATAATCAAGAAAAATACTCAAGTAAATCTAAAATAAAGCAGAAAACAAAGGGGAAGAAAAGAAAAATGAGATGAATAGAAAACAAACAGCAAAATGACAGACTCAACCCTAGCCACATTAATAATCACATTAATGGCAGATATATTGAGAACGGACAAAGAAGCAAGACTCAACTATCTGTTGCCTACAAGAAACACTTTCAATACAAAGACCCGAAAAAGTTAAAAGAAAAAGAATGAAGCCCTGGCTGGCATAGCTTAGTGGATTGAGAGCGGGCTGCGAACCAAAGTGTCACAGGTTCAATTCCCAGTCAGGCCACATGCCTGGGTTGCAGGCCACAGCCCCCAGCAATGGCACATTGATGTTTCTCTCTCTCTCTCTCTCTCCCCCTCACTTCCCTCTCTAAAAAATAAATAAAATCTTTTAAAAAAAAAGAATGAAAAAACAGCTATCCTCTGTTAGACTTAACCAAAAGAAAGCTTGGTGGCTATATGAATATCAATGTAGATAGAGAGCAAATATGGGCCAATTCATCAATGGGACATAAAATCCTAAATATTTATGCCCCCCTAAGAAAGATCTGCAAAATACATGAAACAAATCTGACAGAAATGCAGGAAAGATAATTTCCTTTATCTTAGTCAAAGATTTCAACGCCTCTCTCTTCATAAATAATTGGACAAGTGGACAAAAAAGTAGGATGTGGAAGATTTGAACAATACCACCAACCAGCTTAACCTAACTGATGTTTGTAGAATACTCCACACAACAGCAGCAGAATACACATTCTTTTCAAGCACACTTGGAACATTTGCCAAGATAAGAGCATATTCTTACCTATAAAATAAGTTGCAATAAATTTTAAAAGTCGCAACCATAAAAAGTATGTTCTCATACCAAAAGGGAATTAAATTAGAACTCAAAAACAGAAAGATCTCTGGAAAATGCACAGTATTTGGAAACTACGTAAATAACATGTTCCTAAACAACTCATGGGTTGAAGGAGAAATCAAAAGACAAATTAGAAAGTACAATATTCAAACTAAATGAAAATGAAAAGACTATCAGAATTTGTGAGCTGCTAGCAATGCAGGATACAAGGGGAAAGTGACAACATTAAACACTCAGTAGAAAAAGAAAGGTCTAAGTCAGTGACCTCATCCTCTACCTTAAGAAGCTAGATGAAGAAGAGAAAACAGAATTCAAAGTAAATGGAAAACAAGGAACTAATAGGAATCAAAAACAGAAATTATGGAAAAAGAGAACAGACAAAATGGGGAAAAGTAACGAAAGTAGAAGTTGGCTCTTTAAGAAGATAAAAAAACCTGATAATCCTCTCTCAAGACTGACTGAAAAAGAGAAGGGGAAAAGGAAAGAAAAAGAAGAGAGGAGCAAGACTGACTATGAGAAATAGAAAACATAAACTGCCTGTACCTGGAATGATAGAGATGATATCACTAAAGATTCTACAAATACTAAAAAGGATCATGAGGGAATATTATTAATAAATTTTTAAAAATAAACTTGACAATTAAATGAATCAAATTCTCTGAAAAACATAAAGTACCCAAGCTCACTCATGAAAAAATAGATGGCCTGAATAACTCTATATTTATCAACAAAATTGAAATTGTAGTAAAGAAAACTACAGTCCTAGATGGCTTCATTAGTGAGTTCTACTAAAATGTAAGGAATTAATAATAATAGCAATTCTACACGAAGTCTTTCAAAAAATTGAAAAGGACAGAATACTTCCCAAAGCATTCTATGAGATCAGTATTACCATGATACCAAAACCGCTCAAAGACATTGTAAGAAAAAGAAAACTATAGTCCAGTCATTAACCCTCATGAACATTGCTGTGATTTTTTTTTGTTTTTTAGCAACCTGAATCCAACAATATAGCAGAAGGTTAATATATAATGACCAAGTGGGTTCTATACCAGGAATATAGAGTTGGTTTATACTTGAAAAGCAACTGAGATAATTCGTCATTTTAACATGTTTGCCTAAGAAATTATAACAAAGTAAAAAATAAAACTGATATTTTAATACAAGCAGAAAAAGCATTTGACAAACTTCGCATGATTTCTGTTAGACATTCTGAGCATGCTAGGAACAAAAGCAAACTTCCTTAACATAATAAAAGGCATCTATACAAAACAAATAGCTAACATGATACTCAATGTTGGGAAAAATGAATGCCTTCCTGCTAAGATCAGGAACAAGATAAGCAAGTCCAATATCACCACTTCTATTCAAAGTCCTGCTGCAGGTACTAGCCAAGCATTTAAGTAGAGGGAGAGAAGGAGGGAAAGTGGGAGGAAGGCAGGCAGGGAGAAAAGAAAGAAATCTATATACTTGTGTATAAATATTCAGGTTTAATTTGAATAGTACAATAAAACCCAACTACCCTTATCTAGATTCACTGTCAACATTGCACCACATACAAGTATTTAGATTTTTTTAATATAGGAATTGCATGTATCTTATTTAGCCTCTAAGGTAGAATTATTAACAGTTACTAATGTTGAAATTCTATAAATAGCTTCTAAGAAAAAATGGGTCATATTACCAAGACTTTGTATATTTTATGGGAAAACGTAAGATTCTAGTCAGTACAAAGAGTATTTCCAAAATCTTTCAGGTCCAAAAAATCTGCTCACTTCTGAAACTCGCTGCTCTTAAACATTTAAGAGTTAGAAATATTTTTATATCATCAGGGCAACAGTTATATATATATAACTATATAAAAGTATATATATACTTTTAATTGAAAATAGAAATTAAAAATAGTCATAAAAATTCTTTTTGGTGTTTTTTAAAGAATAAATTCAAAAGTTAGTGCTTAAATAGAGGAAATAAGGTGAGTTCCAATTCCTCTTCCTTTCTGATTTATAAACACTGGAATTTTACTAATTTTCTGGATAATAAATGGAAGCAGTGTTATCATTTGGGGCTTTTCCACTTATAGTTCCATTACCATAATCTCAAAAGACCAAGGAACCCAAGGAATTTTGATTTCAATTGATTCCTTAAAAAGCCTATAGCATAATATGACTGGTATTACCTAAAATTTAAACTTGAGAAATTATACCACATGTGAAACATTCATTTACATTCTTGTTCTTATAAAGTGCTTCTTAATTACCCAAGGAAGGTAAACTTGAGAGTGACTGATTTTCTACTTAAAAAAAAAATAGAATTCAAGGGCCTGCTACTCCCTGACACAGCCTCATCTCAAGAGCAAACAGAATGCAAGGTGCCAGAAGTATTATTATTTTTTAAGGGAAAAGTTTAAAAACAAAGGGAAAACCAGGTAC
Organism: Phyllostomus discolor; assembly: GCF_004126475.2. Taxonomy (NCBI): domain Eukaryota; kingdom Metazoa; phylum Chordata; class Mammalia; order Chiroptera; family Phyllostomidae; genus Phyllostomus; species Phyllostomus discolor. The sequence goes on from NC_040908.2 coordinate 128,920,207, forward strand.
CACCTACCCAAGGAAAAATGACTTATTAGAAGGTCTAAAGAGGGAAAAACTGGACAAGGTGAAACCTTTTATGACATAAAATTACATACACCGTATTAGGCTCAGTATACTAAAAACTGGCTTCAAAACAAAAGTACATACAAAAAAAAGTCTCAACAAAATATCAGCATATTTAATTCTGCAATACATAAAAACAATACTAATCCCAAACAAGTGGGGTTTATCTAGGCAACTTAAGGCTGGTTCAATATTCAAAAATAAATCAATATAACCTATTATACTAACTGTCTAAAGAGGAAAATTACACCATAACATCAATAAACCAGAAAAAGCAATTACCAAAACTTCAGGATAAAAATCCTCGGGAAGCTAGGAATACAAGGGAACTTCTTCAACTTGATAAATGGCATGCACAATAATCTCACAGTAATCACAAAAAGATGGAATGCTTTCCTCTTATGGACAGGAACAATCCAAGGATATCTACACTCACTATTCTGGCAAGAAAATAAAAAGAAGTCAGTATAGACTACAAAAGAAGACACAAAACTAACTGTCCCAGTTTGCAGGTGATAAGAAAGACTATGTAGAAAATCACAAGGAGTCTATGAAAAACACCCCTGGAACTGATCTGAAGAAAACTGCAGCACATAGATTCAACAACACACACGCCCCATTCAAGTATCTACAGAATATGAGCAATAAACAGTATACAACCAACCTTTTTACAAAAACAGAACTCTCAGATTACCCCCAATAAAATGGGTGTATTTGGGTGTAAATCTAACAGTCATGGTACTGATAAAAGAAATCAAAGAAGACTTAAAGTAATGGAGACATACAGCGTAAGAAGACATACATGTCAACATATTAACGATGTCAATTTTCACCAAAATGACCTATAGATTCAATACAATATCAATCAAAATCCTTGCAGAGCTCCTTTTGTAGATGTAGATAAGCTACTTCTTAAACATTATATGGTAGGACATAAGTACTAGAATAGCTAAAAATATTTTGCAAAATAAAATTAAGTTGGAGGAACCACCCTACCAAATTTCATGTACTTATTATAAAGCTCCGGTAATCAAGAGAGTGTGGTACTGGTGAAGAAATACAGAGCTCAGAAATACAGAACACAATAGATAGTCCAGAAATAAAGCCACATAAACATGGCCATTGAATCCTTGACAATGGTACAAAAGCAGTTCAATTGAGAAGAACAGTTCTTTATCAACAAATGGTGTTGAGACAACAGGTCATTTATATGCATGCAAAAGAAAAATTAACCTCTATCTAAATTTTATATCTTAGCCCTGGCCAGTTAGTTCAGTTGGTTAGGGCACTGTGCCAATATGCCAATGTTGTGGGTTCAATCTCCAGCCAGGGCACATACCGGAATCAATCAATGGATACACAAATAACTGAAATAACAAACACATGGGGTTTTTTTTCTTCCTTCCATCCTTCCTTCCTTCTCTTTCTTCTTCCTTCCTTCCTTCTCCCCCCATCTCTAAAAATCATTTTAAAGATTTAAACTTCCTATCTTATACAAAGATTAACTCCAAATGGATCACAGATCTAAATATAAAGCACAAAAACATAAAGCTCTTTAGAATAAAATAAGAGAAAATCCTTATGACCTGGGGTTAAGCAAAGAGTTCTTAAAACTTTTATAGTAACATCAAAAGTAGGATCCATTAAGAATTAATAAATTAGACTTTCTTAAAATTTAAAAACTTTGCATCTAGAAAAGACAGTGCTAAAATGAACAGTCAAGCCTCCAAAATATATAAAGAACTCTCAAAGCTCAACAATAAACAAACAAACTTACAATCCCCTTAGATAATATGCAAGAATCCAAATACACATTTCCCCAAAAAAGATAAGTAAATCACCAGAAATACATGAAAAGATGCTCAACATCATTAATCGTTAGAGAAATGCAAATCAAATACACAGTGAGATAGCACTTCACCCTCTAGATGGGTACAATCAAAGACTGATGAAAGTGCTGGGAAGGGTGTAGAGAAACTGGAACCCTTGTACACTGCTCATGCGAATGTACAACAATGTAGCTGCCCTTTTTTTTTAATCCTCACCCGAGGATAGGCTTACTGATTTTTAGAGAGAAGGGAAGGGAGGGAGAGAGAGAAGAAGAGAAACTTCGATCAGTTGCCTTTCATATGTACCCCAACCAGGGACCAAACCCACAACCGACATATGTGCCCTGACTAGGAATCAAACCCATCACTTTTCAGTTCACGGGAGAACACTTCAACCAACCGAGCCACACTGGCCAGGACCAGTGCAGCTGCTTTTGGGGGCGGGAGGACAAAAACCTGGCAGTTCAGCACAGGGTTAAACATACAGCTATCACATGACCCAGTAATCCCATTCCAAGGTATATACCAAAAAGCAATGGAAATATGTGTTCACATAAAAACTTGTGCATGAATATTCACAGCGCATTATTCATAACAGCCAGAAAATGGAAATAATCTAAATGTGCTTCAATAGGTGACTGGATAAACAATCATATAACCACATAATGAAATACTAAGTAATAAAAAGGAATAAGCTACTGATGCATGCAGTGCCATAGATGAATCTCAAACACATTAATGTAAATTGAAAGAAAACAGGACCTAACAGATATACATTGTATGAGTGCATTTATACAGCACTCTTAAAAAGATAAAACCATGGTAATGGAGAACACTATCAGTGGTTGCCAGGGGTTATGAGTGGTGGCAGGATTAATAATAAAGGGAGAGGATGAGGGAGTTGGTTGGAGTCATGGAACTGTCCTGAATCTGGATGGTAGTGGTGGTTATAAGGATCTAAAAGATCAATTTTACTGTATAATAATTTAAATGAAAACTTTTCATAAAATAACAGACAAAATCCTTTTAATCCCAGCAGCTTTCTATGAGAAAACAACAAACATTGCCAAATTGGAGTGTTTAAGGCCAAATAAACAGGATTTTTTGGAGGAGTTTCTGATTACTTAGGGGAATAAGGTAGGTGTTGAGTGTGGCACAATTTATGTTATGGTTTTACTAGAAGCAGACCCTGATGTAAGGATTTCAGTGTAAATGTTTTGTTTATTCAGGAGATGACCCCAAGAATAGGGAAGAAAAGGCAGTTACACTATACAATAAAATGAGCGGGCTACACTTGTGGGCAACTGGGGCTCAACCACACCGAGGAATTCTGAGATGCAACGTAGGACGTGCATCAGAGTTATCCCACTCAAGGGGCAAAGGAGCTGGTTTTCCCTCAATTTTTGTAAGTAATCAGTTGAAAGGTGTTCCAGGGAAGCATGAACTACCCAGAAGTTCTGGACAGCCGATGTACAAGGCCAGAACAGACTCCAGGGAACAAAGAATCCCAGGCTAAAAATCATGTGTGCTGACAGTCAGATGTCAGGACAATGTGCACAGAAATGGAAGGTGCGGATGAAAAAACGAGCAGGGCACTGACAGTGTTTTTCCAGATGGGTAAACATGGGTGGTTGGCTGTGAACAGAATTACCTCTAAAATAAAACCCAGGAAGCTGTCTTTGGAGGGTTAGAACAGAGAGGATATTTTACATTTTATTCTTTTAAAAAGTTTTACCATAAACATTAATATTATCTTTTCAAGGCTAACTGTGATTAGCCAAGGCAGAGATGATGGCAGCTGTGATTGTGCCCATAGTGCTGAGGATGGGGAAGAATTAGTGGCTTATTTTGAAAGTGCATTAATATGATGAATGTGGTATGTGAGGGGAAGAGAAGACCCTGAATGAGATTTAGGTTGTTGGGGTTTGAGCAACTGTAAGTATTGTTAAATGGGATCAATAACAGTACCTTTTTTCATAGGGTTGTTATGAATACAATTGTGATTAGAACCGTGTACTAAGTACTCTACTAACAGGGGGTATATTAAGAAAAATAAAGTAGGCTTACATTAAGTAAAATAAGTATATATAATGAATTATATTTGTTTTCTAACTACCTTACAAAGCTAAAATAAAATTATTTTAATTTTTAAATTATAAAAATTATTAAATTCCTTATTAAATTGAAATTAAGGAATAGCAATTTCTTTAACAACTGACTTGCAAGAAAAGTTAGGGAATAAAGAAAATTATAATTAAGACAGATTTAGAAGATCTCTCAAGTAAAAGCAATATATGAAATTTGGTTGCTGATTCAAGCAAACCAACTGTGAAAACTAGTTTAGGAGCAATATATACACATACATACACAAATGTGGATATATAGAGACTCTTGGATATGTGGTGATATTAAGGAATTATTATTGATTTTTTAGGTATGATAATAAGTTTATAGTTATATTAAAAACAAAAATGTCTTATCTTTTTTAGAAATAAATATGAAAACATTTATGAATGAAATAAGTTGAGCCACATGGAATTGTCACTTTATATGTAAAAAAAAATGGGTGGATATAAATAAGTTCACACGATCACATTAATATCTGTGGTTTGTTTCAAAATGATCTAACTGGAAGGATGCAAGGCTGACGAACAGATAGGGCTTACTGACAGAAAAAGAGTGAGTGACCTGGAGTTGAGGACTATTGTAGCTGTACGATGAGTACATGGGTTTCACTGTTCTCTATTTTGATGTTTTAATTTTTCTATGTTTTTTTTAATCCTTACCAGAGGACATGCTTACTGACTTTAGAGTGGGGGGGAAGGGAGGGACAGAGAGAGGGAGAGGAACATTGATGTGAGAAACATCCATCAGCCACCTCTCGCACATGCCCTAACTGGAGACTAAACACCCGGTAAGTGCCCTGACCAGAAAGTGAGTCCGAGACCTCCTGATTTACAGGACGATGCTCCAACCAATTGAGCCACACTGGTCAGGGCTAACTTTTCTATGTTTTTAATGAAAAGAAAACTAAGAAGAGAACCTCCATTTTATATAACTGTGCCTTACCCAATGCTTATTAACACCTTTATATGGCACATAGTAAATACGAGAAACATAGATGTTGAAATGATATTTAAACCAATATTCCTCTTAGAAAGGCCCATCTATAAAAAATTATGGACTAATAAAACACAGCTAAGTGTGTAATCGACAACCAGTAAGGGGGCTGAAAACCAACAAACTGGTTAAGACTAGCAAATAAAGATCAAATTAAAAAATTAGAAACAAAACATTCTTCAAATAAAACTCACTTGTGACTATGAATCTTCATTCTGCGGATTTTACTATCTGTTGAAGTACATGATAGCTACATATCCTTCACACAATCCTTTCACCTACTTTAAGTCAGCATTTTACATGATTTTATTTAGGCTGACTAAAACCATTTGCTCCAAATTCAATCACCTATCTTGTTTACTAGATATATATGTAGGCATAGACTAGGCAAAGGATATAGAAAATTTTAAATAGGTCCATTAAGCTCTTTATTACCATTAGGGTCTCTTGTTATTATATCATATACCTAATTTTAAAGCAATCTAAAAGCGATTTCTTTTAAAATACAAGATTTTTTACTTATAAGGCAGTCAAATATTGTTTATACATATAAATTAAACATAATTTTCTGAATATAGCCAATGTTAATAAGGATATACTCATTCTATCTTGTGTATCTCTAAAACAGTGTAAGACATAATAGTTCAAAAGTTAGAGAAAAAACATATCTCCTGAATATTAAAAATACTTAATAATTATAGCAGTCAAACAATGGAATTAATGATCTCGTAGAGAATAAATAAGTACCCTTACTAGACGTATTAAACCAAAAACTAGATGGCAATTTATCAGATATACTAAGAAACAGATTAATAAAAAAGGCTAAGCTGATCATCTCATGGCCTTGGACACCAGGCAGAAAAGAAATGATTCCTGATTCTGGCCCTAATTTAGGTTATAATTTTGCTTAATTTTATTCAACCTCAATTTTTCTTGAACATAAAATATATCTTATTTTGTTGATAATAATTAAATAAAGTAATACATGTAAATTACTTAGCATAGTACCTCAGACACAGTAAATGATTAATGAACACTAGTATGGAAAAACTTTAGACTGTCTCATAGCTGGTACTCAGATATACTAGCAATCAATATCACCTTCACCGTCACTTTTATTGTTATTTTTATTGCAATTATTACACATGAAACAGAGGAACCCTCTCACCTGAGACATAAAGGGTGGGACAGCAGAGAGAACAGAAGGCTGTGGTTGGAGCTCAGGATCCAGGTCCTATATGTCCATATTGCTATAAGCAACAGTACAGTAATAGTGACCCTGAGGCTGGTGGCAATTAACTCAATTAGCTTACTGAGCAACTATAGTCTATGTCAAGCACTGCAAACAGAGTAACAAAAATAAAATCCCTGTTTTATAGGAGTTTACTTTCCAGTGGTTCCAGTGATTCCAACGTTGCACTGTTCTTACTTAAATATAAAGTAATTGAAGAAAAAACCTGAACCTGAAATATGCATGCAGGGCTGGGCAAAAGTAGGTTTATAGTTATATGAAAAATAATACAATATTTAATAAATAATAACACAAGAGCCCTGGCTGGGCGGCTCAGTTGGTTGGAGCATCATCCCCCACACCAGAAGTCTGCAGGCTTGATCCTCAGTCAAGGCACATGCTCAGGCTGTAGGTTAGATGGTCAGATCTCCAGTCTGGGTGTATGGGAGGCAACGAATCAATGCTTCTCTCACATTGATGTTTCTCTCTCTCCCTTCCTCTCTCTCTAAAATAAAACTCTCTCATCTCTCTCTCACGTGAGAGAGACATATATATATATATATCCTTATACATATGTGTATGTGTGGGTATATCCCCTCAGGTGAGGATTAAAAATAATAATAGTACAAGAATAAACTATTTTGCATACTCACCACTGTAAACCTACTTTTGCCCACCCCGTAGAACTGCCTCTTTTGTGAAACCAGGCTGACGCTATATCCCTTAGATTGCTGTTACTATAAAGTTTGCGACGGAATACTATTTTAAAGTAGAGTGGTAGCTGACATAGAAACCACCAAATATTAAGTACAGAAGCCTCACAAAACACCTGTAATTAAATGCTTTGGCAGCCAAGGATCAAATGAAATTATGTTTCCACGTACTGATTCAATTCAAGCTGAGATTTGTGTTAATGGAAAAAATACAATAAAAAATAAACTATTTTTTCAAAAACCTAAGTTTTACTATAAAGTGATTAGAACACTGCACAAAAGCTATCATTCTGCAAAAAACAAGATATAGTATAACTTATAATTTGGAAATAAACAAATACTCATCTAAGGAAACTAATGAAATATGATCCAAGCAGTTCAAAATTTATCAGTTTTAGCTGCATGAGTTTTATAAAAATGTTTGGTATGAAACGCTAACACTGTTTTTGATAAGACCTGTCTAAACAAGATGAACATTATTTGCCAAAACAGAAAAACAATGTTTCAGCACAATATGGGCAGATGGCTAGCCTGAAATTCTATCATCTATCAGTCACCTGAAATATTTATTGCTTATTTACTTAATGCAGCCTTTCTGAGAAAGGTAATTACAGAATACTCACTGGCTGCTAAATATTATTGTTAGAAGCAGAAAGCAGAGATGGTTATCTGTTTAAGCTGTTTATCTTTGTCCTTTGAAAAAAATTACAGCCACAGAACAAAATGTTCTACTGCAAAGCTCAGTCTAAATGTATCTGGATAATAGCAAAATGGGCGTTTCCTAGGAACTTTAGAGGTAACATCTTAGAAAAGCAACCTAAACGGAAAAATCTTCTTTTCAACAATTATGTTATCAAAAAATAAAACACACAAAGAGAAAACTTTTCCCTTGAAAAAACAACATCGAAATCAGTCATTCACACAGGAAAGATGGACTACCACACCATGAGAGTTTGCTTAGACAGAAGCATCAGGACCAATAAGCATGAAGGTTCAGTTGCTTGGAGCATCATCCCATACACCAAAAGGTTGTGCGTTCGGTGCCCCATCAGGGCACATACCTAGGTTGCAGGTTTGATTCCCAGTCAGTACACACGCAGAAGACAACTGACTAATATTTCTTATATTGATGTTCTCTCTCTCAAATCAGTGAGCATGTCCTCAGGTGAGGATTTTTTTTTTAAATGATAAAATAACAGTAATAAAACCTATTTTAAAAAAATGAAGTTTTAATAGGAAGGTCTGACCTAGAAGAAAAAAAAGAAACAGTGAAGTGGTCTCCATTCAGATTAGACCATGGGAAAATAAAATAATAGAACATCTTATGATTACATAGCACCTCGGCATTTTTAAAGTCCAAGGCATTTAGACCAGTGATCAGCTTACTCAGGGAACTTTTTACTCCTTTCTTGAAGCTAAAGTGCTCCTGCGGGTAGGAGGAGCCTCTTAATTTGTTGTTAAATAGCTGTATCTGAGCATTTATCATAGACTACCTTATATTACAACTGATTTTAAAACAATCTGTATGTCCCATTATACTACAAATAACCACAGAGATGTGTTTTATTCAGTTATTTCCCTAGAGCCTAGCAATATGTCTCTCAATAGATGCCAAGTAGAACTTCTGTTTAATTTGACTCTATTACCTTATACAAGTATCCCATCAGATAATAAAAGCAGATATTCTGCCTGTTTTATAAAGGGGGAACCTGAAATATGGAAAGATTAAATAAAGTGCCCAGATACACCAAGGTAGGTTCTAGGACCTAAGACTTCAAGACTAATAATGTCCCCTTGTACGATACTGTTTAGAAGACTTGGGTAGCAGAAATTTACAGAGTATTAACTCACAGAATTTAGACTGAAATTAAGCAATCACAGTTAGCAATACTTTATAAAGAAACCATTCATATATTTTCTATTACAGCAGACCAATAAAAGAATAACACAATTGTAATCCTGAGTTTTCCTTGCTTTTCTGGTCCACTGAGAATAAGGAGGAGTTTATTAATATACTACAACCTGGGAATGTGACTTCAAATCAGAATGGCAAAAATAATAAACCTTTGGCCCTGACAGTATACGAAAAACATAGAGGATACATATAGAACATATGAAAAGATAACACAGGTTCAAAAACAAGATAAGTATCTTCAAACAGCCAGCAATAAAGCAAATGTGGTTTTTTTTTTTAATTAAACTTCACTAAAAGCTCAGGCCTGTTGATTATAGATCTTAAACAGGAGTGACAGAGTTCAGCATTACACCAGTCTCCGCCTCTAAGAAGGGAGGTAGGTTCAAGAAGGAAGGGTAGGCCGACAGAGAGCTGAGCGGGCGTCTTTGTTCCCTCTCAGACCCTCCCCCATATACAGCATCACAACCCAGCAACTGGGGTGCCCCACCCTGGTGAACACTTAAGGCCCCACCCCTCATATGTAACAGGTGCAACAAGACAAAAAAAAAGGGCCCAAACAAAAGAACAGGTCAAAGCTTCACAGGAAATACAACTAAGTGACAAAGAGATAGCCAAACTGTCAGATGCACAGTTCAAAGCACTGGTGATCAGGATGCTCACAGAATTGGTTGAATTTGGTCGCAAATTAGATGAACAAATGCAGGCTACAATAAGAGAAATGAAGGAAAATGCACAGGGAACCAATTGTGATGGGAAGGAAACTGGCACTCAAAACAATAGAGGGGACCACAAGGAAGAAAGAAACAACCAAACAGAAAAGAATGGAGAAATAAGAATTCAAAAAAATGAGGAGAGGCTTAGGAACCTCCAGGACATCTTTAAACGTTCCAACATCCAAATTACAGGGGTACCGGAAGGAGAAGAGGAAGAGCAACAAGTGGAAAAGTTATTTGAACAAATAATAAAGCAGAACTTCCCCAATCTGGCAAAGGAAATAGACTTCCAGGAGGTCCAGGAAGCTCAGAGAGTCTCAAAGAAGTTGGACCCAAGGAGGAACACACCAAGGCACATCATAATTACATTAGCCAAGGTAAAAATGAGGGAGAGAATCCCAGAAGCAGCAAGAGACAAGGAGACAGTAACCTACAAAGGAGTTCCCATCAGACTGTCAGCTGATTTCTCAAGAGAGACCTTGCAGGCCAGAAGGGGCTGGAAAGAAGTATTCCAAGTCATGAAAGGCAAGGACCTACATCCAAGATTGCTCTATCCAGCAAAGCTTTCATTCAGAATGGAAGGGCAGATAAAGTGCTTCTCAGATAAGGTCAAGTTAAAGGAATTCATCATCACTAAGCCCTTATTTTATAAAATGTTGAAGGGACTTATCTAAGAAAAAGAAGATCTAAAAAACATATCTAGTAAAATGACGGCAAACTCACAATTATTAACAACCACACCTAAAACATAAGCAAAAAGAAACTAAGCAAGCAAACAACTAGAACAGGAACAGAACCACAGAAATGGAGAACACATGGAGAGTTAGCAACAGGGGAGTGGGAGGAGGAGAGAGGGAGAAAAGGTACAGAGAATAAGTAGCATAGATGGTAGGTAGAAAATAGACAGGGGGAGGGCAAGATTAGTGTGGGAAATGTAGAAGCTAAAGAACTTATGACACATGGACATGAACTAAAGGGGGGGAGTGTGGGTGGGAGAGGGTGTGCAGGGTGGAGGAGAGTGAAGGGGGGAAATGGGACAACTGTAATAGCATAATCAATAAAGTATATTTTAAAAAGAGGATTAAGTACTCTAACTTCTCAAAGTTCTAGAAATATTTATTTACATGCATTGTTTTTCATTGAGGTATAATAAACTACATATTTAAAATAATTTGATTTTTGATATGTGTACACCCATAAAATTTTTAACACAATAAAAAAATGAATGTATGTTTGTCATCTCCCACAAGTGTCTCTTTCTCTGCCTTACATTCTCAGGCTTTCTGGCACTATAGATTAGTTTGCATTTTCTAGAATATTTAATATAAATAGAATCATGCAGTATATATATTTTTTGTCTGGCTTCTTTAAACAGTATTATTTTGAGATTCATATTTGTTGTATCTATCAATAAATTATGTCTTTTTATTCCTGAATAGTTGCTCCTTGTATGTATATACTACAGTTTTATCTGTTCACCTGTTGATGGACATTTAGTTGATTTCAGTTTTCAACTATTATATGTAAAGCTGATAAGAACATTTGTGTGAAGTCTTTATGTTTCCACGACTTTATTTCTCTTGGGTAAATTCCTGAAATTTTAATAACTGTATGATATGTTAGGTATGTATTTAACTTTGTTAGGAAACTGCTAAACTGTTTTCCAAACATATTTTACCAAATTATATTCTTACAAGTACTATATAAGTTTTCTAGTTCTTATGTATCCTGACCAACACTTGGTAGATTCAATCTATTTAATTTGAGCCATTCTAACAATTGTATATTGGTATGTTAATGTGGTTAGTTGCCATCTGAAATATATTCTTTGGTGAAATGTCTGTTCTAATATTTTCCCATTTTAAAAACTGGGTTGTTTTCTTATCATTGGATTATAAGAAAAGTTTTTATATAATCTCATACATGCATATATAGTATAAATGTTTCTCCTAGTCTGTAGCTGTCTTTTCATTTTTATAAGTTTCTTTTGAAGTACAAAGTGTTTTTTTTGTTTTGGTGAAATCTGGTTTATAAATTTTTTCTTTGATGCTTTTAGCATTATATCTAAGCTTTGCCTAATCTAAGGTCATGAAGATTTTGCTTTTATGTTTTCTTTTATTAGTTTTATAGTTGTAGCTTTTCTATTTAGTTCAATATCCATTTTAATTTAAACTTTATATATTGTGGAAATTATGGTTTGAGGGTTATTTTTGTGGATATTGGTGCCCAGTTGTTCCAGTGCCATTATTTGAGAAAGTATCTTTTCTCTATGGAATTGCTTTTATGAAAATCAAGTGTTGGTATACAGGGTGGACACAGTAGGTTTATAGTTGTGAGTACGCGAAACAGTTTATTCTTGTATTAATTATTGTTGGATTATTATTTATCGATTATTGTATTATTTTCCATAGAAACACCTATAATCCTACTTTTGCCCCACCCTATATGTATGCTCCTGTGTATCAACTTTGTCTATTCTGTTCCACTGATACCTGAGTCTTTTTTTTGGCTAATATTACCTTATCTTAACTACCATAGTTTTATATTTTCATGAAATCTATTACTGTGAGTTTTCTATTTTTTCTTCTTCAAAATTATTTTGGCTCGTCTAGATCCTTTGAATTTCAGTAAACTTTAGAATAAGCTTGTAGATTTGTACAGAAAACAATCTTAGTGGGATATTGATTGGGATTGTGTTCAATCTGTTGATCAGTTTGGAGACAATTGACATATTAATGAAATTAAATCTTCTAGTCTATTAACAGTTTTTTTATTCAGAACTTTTTTCTTTCATTTATTATTGGTTTATAGTTTTGCATATAGAGTCTGCATATATTTTGTTAGATTTATTCCTAAATAACTCATGTTTTCTGATGTAGTTGTAAGTGGTTCTTTTAAAATATTGTCCTTATGTTTTGAATCCTTGCTAAGCTCACTTACTAGTTCTAGTAGGTTTTTGTAGGTTCTTTGGGATTTTTTATGTAGACAGTTCACAGTCCGGTGTTCCATCCACTGAGCACACCAGCCAGGGCAGAAGGTTTTAAACTAGAAATTCAAAGATATGGCTATGTATTTCTTCTTGAGCGTCTTTAAAATTTTGTGTCTTTTGAAAGTTTTATCATTTCATCTGAGTTGTTGACTCTATGGGCACAAAGTCATCGAAATACTCCCTTATTATCATATTATTTTTTGTTGACTTGGTAGTAACTTTTTCTATTCCTTATACAGGAAATTTGTGTCTTTTTTTTCTTTGCTCAGTCTGGCTAGAGATTTATAAATTCTATTGAAGTTTTCAGAGAACCAACTATTGCTTTTATTGATTTTTCTTTATTGTTTTTTTCTGTTTTCTGTGTCTCAGTTTCTCTCACTCACACCCCAACTCCACACCCAGATCTTTATTTTTCTTCTTCTTCTTCTGAACCATACTCTTGGATACTTGAGGGGAAACCTCTGCAAATCTCTGGAGTGTTCACTCTCAGCATTTCTCTCTGTTGTGGTACTCTGCTCTGCACATCCTGGCTCCCTTGGTCTTTCTGGATATCTGCTCTGTCTGCTCTGTCTGCTCTGTCTGTTCAGCTCAAGGGCTCTGTTGGATTTATCCCTCTCTGTGCTGCAACCTGGAAACTCAGTGTGGGAAGCTGGGGTACTCGGTGAGATCACCTCATTTATCATGGGTCATGGACTGCCATTTATTACCTGATATCCAGTGTCTTGAAAACTATTTCATAATTTTGTGTAGTTTTTTCCTTTTTACAAAGTTCTGTTTCTGGCAGGATATTTAATCTAGTCCTCGTTATTTCATCTTGGCCTATCATTTACTTTTCAACTTTTTATCTTATCTAAATTATTAACCCTTTTTATTTTGAAGATTTTATTTATTTATTTTTAGAGAGAGGGGTTGGGGAGGAGAGAGGGAAAGAAACATCAATGTGTGGTTGCCTCTGGAGCACCCTGCCACTGGAGACCTGGCCTGCAACCCAGGCATGTACCCTGACTGGGAATCAATGATTTGCATAAACCTGTAGATTTGCAGGCTCTAGCTCAATCCATTGAGCCATGCCAGCCGGGGCCTAAATTGTAAACTCTTAAAGATAAGATAGCTTTGTACCTTTTATATTATAATATGTAGTGCAGGACCTTGTACTCAGTTAGTGCATGTTGTGGATTTGACTTATTACTTGAGTTTATTTGAATTGTATGGAAGAAAGAGATAAAATAGAAAAGTAAAGCCACCTCTCCTGCCTGTCAGATGAACTGTTTCTGGAGCCCTGGTAACAGAACTTCTATATTCAACCTCCTATCAGATAACTTTGGCCTTACAGCTAGATTACTGGAACTACCCTTGCTTCCCCCAAGCAGACATCATATGACCCAACAGGCCCCCTTAGCCTTCATTTTTCATGAGAATGTGTCATTTGATAGAATGGTAAGATACTGAGAAAGGAGAGAAATCTGTGATTTTTCAGAAATTCTCAGATCAAGAAACAATGTCAAAAAAATCTCTTGATGCTGACTCCAAATGTCTAGTTTCATTATTAATATGAAAATTGATTTTTCTTTTGTTCTCCAATTTTTAGCAATTGTTTCTTCATTTCTTTCTGCCCCTTTTTCTTAAACTCATATTACATGAATATTGTAGCTTCTTAATCTACCTAGTATGTCTTTTAGCTATGGTTTCAATTACATTATTATTTTTTTGACTATTCGTGTTGAATTTTTGGTGAAGATATGAGGCCTATCTTCCAATTCAAGAATTCTGTCTTTATATAGAGAAGAGTTTATTTTCAAATTTTTTTGTTAGGTTTTCTTCATAACTGCAGGTCTCCCCACTTGTATTTTCATTATTTTTGTTTATTTTCAATTGAAGTTTTATTTTCATTTATCTCTCTGACCATTCGATATGAACTTATTTTAAACATTTTTGTCATTTCTATAAAATTAATTTCATACTGAGTAAATTCCTGTTTCATTATTTATTTTTATGGCTCTAATTTTCAGCATTACATTTCTCCATATAGTTTTTTAACTTTAAATAATTTTTCTTTTTAATTATAGTTGACATTCAATATTATTTCAGTTTTAGGTATATGTGATTTAGGCCAGTGATTGGACATTATGACTTACTAAGTGATAACCCCGATAAATTTAGTGCCCATCTGATACCATACATAGTTATTACAATGTTATTGATTATCTTCATTATGCTGTACTTTACATCCCTATATCTATTCTGTAACTGCCAGTTTGTACTTATTAATCCCTTCACCTTTTTCACCCATCCTCCTTCCCCCCCTCCATCTTGCACTCAGGCCCCCAGCTTTCCATGCAATTTTGAATATTGGTTTGCAGGCTTATTTTGAGTGGGAATTATTTTCTTCTGTTATACTTTTCTCTCCCCTTCCTCCCTCTGCTCACACTTGTTTCTAGGTGTTCAGTTAACTTTCACTTTAAACCTCTGTCCTCAATCCAGAACCAAGTCTTATTTCAGAATTTGTGATTCTATCACAAGTTGTGTTAGAGAGGTGACAGAAACACTTGGTACTTTGGTTGAGGGTCTTGCAGTAGGTTAACAGGTTATGTCAGCAGCCTCTCTTTCCCTGCCCAGAGGTGAAGACTGACTGTTGTATGTGCCTGTTTTCTACCCTCCCTTTTTTTTGGTTGCTAAATTCTTTTTTAAAATATACTTTATTGATTATGCTATTACAGTTGTCCCATTTCCCCCCTTCACTCTCCTCCACCCTGCACACCCTCTCCCACCCACACTCCCCCCCTTTAGTTCATGTCCATGTGTCATAAGTTCTTTAGCTTCTACATTTCCCACACTAATCTTGCCCTCCCCCTGTCTATTTTCTACCTACCATCTATGCTACTTATTCTCTGTACCTTTTCTCCCTCTCTCCTCCTCCCACTCCCCTGTTGCTAACTCTCCATGTGTTCTCCATTTCTGTGGTTCTGTTCCTGTTCTAGTTGTTTGCTTGCTTAGTTTCTTTTTGCTTATGTTTTAGGTGTGGTTGTTAATAATTGTGAGTTTGCCGTCATTTTACTAGATATGTTTTTTAGATCTTCTTTTTCTTAGATAAGTCCCTTCAACATTTTATAAAATAAGGGCTTAGTGATGATGAATTCCTTTAACTTGACCTTATCTGAGAAGCACTTTATCTGCCCTTCCATTCTGAATGAAAGCTTTGCTGGATAGAGCAATCTTGGATGTAGGTCCTTGCCTTTCATGACTTGGAATACTTCTTTCCAGCCCCTTCTGGCCTGCAAGGTCTCTCTTGAGAAATCAGCTGACAGTCTGATGGGAACTCCTTTGTAGGTTACTGTCTCCTTGTCTCTTGCTGCTTCTGGGATTCTCTCCCTCATTTTTACCTTGGCTAATGTAATTATGATGTGCCTTGGTGTGTTCCTCCTTGGGTCCAACTTCTTTGAGACTCTCTGAGCTTCCTGGACCTCCTGGAAGTCTATTTCCTTTGCCAGATTGGGGAAGTTCTGCTTTATTATTTGTTCAAATAACTTTTCCACTTGTTGCTCTTCCTCTTCTCCTTCCGGTACCCCTGTAATTTGGATGTTGGAACGTTTAAAGATGTCCTGGAGGTTCCTAAGCCTCTCCTCATTTTTTTGAATTCTTATTTCTCCATTCTTTTCTGTTTGGTTGTTTCTTTCTTCCTTGTGGTCCCCTCTATTGTTTTGAGTGCCAGTTTCCTTCCCATCACAATTGGTTCCCTGTGCATTTTCCTTCATTTCTCTTATTGTAGCCTGCATTTGTTCATCTAATTTGCGACCAAATTCAACCAATTCTGTGAGCATCCTGATCACCAGTGCTTTGAACTGTGCATCTGATAGGCTGGCCATCTCTCGGTCGCTTAAAAGTACTGGTTGTGGGGCTCTCAATTCTGTTTGAGCCACCTTCCCCCCTACCCCTTGGTCCGGTCACGCCTGTTATGTATAAGGGGCAGATCCTTAGGAGTTCACCAGGGCAGGGCACCCCAGTTGCTGGGTTGTGACGTTGTATGTGGGGGCAGGGTCCGAGAGGGAACAATGGCTCTTGCTCTGCTCTGTTGGACCTCAGTCCCTTCTGCTGCTTCCCCAGAGCAAACTGGGCCTCTGTGCTGCCAATTCCCCTGTGGGTGGGCTTCTGTACCCTGTGGGTCTTTCCAATGACCTCTCCTGTGAGGCTGGGAGTCTCCCCCTGTGCCTCAACCCCCACATGTGTTTTCAATCAGTGTTCCGAGGCTCTATTTCCCAGTGCTGTGATCCTGGGTTGCACACAATGCCATGCTTCGCAATTCCCACCTCGCTGGGTCTGCCGTTTCCCACCCCTCAGACGGGGTCTGCCAGCTGCCACTTGCATGCTCAGGGTCCACCCGCTGCAGTCTTGCACACCCTGGATGCCTTATGTGCCCAGTCCCAATGCTCTCCACACTGCGACCCATGCCCAGCTGCCCAACTCCACCCCTCCTACCAGTCTGGATGAATGGGTCTATTTTAATTTCTTGGTTGTCCCACTTCCATACAGTTCAATTTTCTGTCAGTTCTGGTTGTTATTTTGTTTCTAAATTACTGTTGTCCCTATCTTGGTTGTGTGAGGAGGCACAGTGTGTCTATCTATGCCCCATCTTGGCCGAAAGTCCTAATCCTCTTAAAATAGTGAAATTATATAACCCCATGATTTTGTATTTCAGAATCATTATAATAGTAAGGTTTTTAAGAAATAACAAACTAGCTAATCTGTTTTCACATGAAAATTTTACCCACAAATCCTTTAAGGACTTAAACTACCAAAAAAAAAATTACAAGGAAAAAAGGCTACTTACAAGAATAAGACCCTTAAAAAAGCAAAACTGTGTTTTGCTATTTATCAGTCTTCATAGCCTAGGGACACTACCTGGAGCAGAGGAAATTAAATGTTTACTCAAGTAATAAGCTAATAAGTATAAATGACTTTCCTTCTCAATTACTCACTGGCAAGGTCTGTAGTTAAGAGTCATTGGTAATGTGGAATTATTCTATTTCTAAGAAAATTATGACCTTTCGCTGTTCCTAGCCCCTGCACTCTCACCTTCTCACAATGTATTACTTACCCTTGAACCAGTTTCACAGAGTCTGATAGTCTTCAGCCACACTTTGCCTTACAGACCTTACAACTCACCCTAGATTAACAAGGTGAATAGTTAATAACAAGTTATATTTTTTCAGTGGAAAAAAATAACTAAATTCTGCCCTGACAAGTGTGGCTCAGTTAGGTATCGTCCTGCAAAGCAAAAGGTCACCAGTTACATTCCCGGTCAGGGCACATGCCTAGGTTTCGGTTCATTCACAGTTGGGGTGTGTACCTCTCTCTCAAATAGATGTTTCTCACTGTCTTTCTCACTCCCTCCCCCTTCTTTAAAACAAACACACAAACAAAATCCTATTCCATTGCCCAACATTCAAAGACCTTTTTTTGGAAATTCTGACCCCGAAAAATTTTCCGGGAGTTCTGGCCAACATGGAAGTGTAGGCAGAAATGCTTCGCTTCCTCACACAACCAAGAAAAGGATAACAATCAATTAAAAACAAAAACAAAAACCAGAACTTCAAGAAAATTAAACTGCACAGAAATCCAACAACCAGGGAGTTAAAGAAACATTCACCCAGACCAGTAGAAGAGGCGGATACCAGGGCAGACTCGCAGGAAGGCAGAAGACTGCAAGGGTGGTCCCACATTGGCACATGGGAAAGTCAAGAGGAACAACTGGGGAGCGAGACAGACCATGAAAACCAGGTTTCAGTGTGGGAAACTAAAGAGTCAAATCCTCTGGCTGTAAAAATCTGTGGGGGTTGCAGCAGCAGAAGAAACTCCCAGTCTCACAGGAGAGTCCTTTGGAGAGGCCTACGGGGTCGTAGAACATACACATACTCACCCACCTGTCAATCAGCACTTAGAAGGGCAAAATCTACTTATGGGAAATGAGGGAAGTGATGGAAAGTGGGGCAAGAGCTGAGCAAGTGGCACTGTTCACTCTCTGACCCTTCCCCCACAGAAAGGGCCAAAACACAGAGAAGAGGGCTGTCCCGCCCTGGCAAATACCTAAGACTCCACCCCTTACAAGGTAACAGGTGTGCCCAAAGAAATATGGCCCAAATAAAAGAACAGAACAAAAATCCAGAAAAAAGAACTAAGTGACAAAGAGATACACAACCTATCCGATGCAAAGTTCATAACACTGGTAATCAGGACACTCACAGAAATGGTTGAGTATGGTCACAAAATAAAGGAAGAAATAAAGGCTATGCAAAGTGAAATAAATTAAAATATACAGGGAACCAACAATGAAGGGAAGGAAACTGGGACTCAAATCAGTGATTTGGAGCAAGAAGAAGTAAACATTCTAATGTTTACTTCCTCTTGCCCCAATGTGTACTTCCTCCTCCAATGATTTGGAAGAGAAAGTAAACATTCAACCAAAACAGGATGAAGAAACAGGAATTCAAAAAAAAATGAGAAGAGATTTAGGAACCTCCAGGAAAAGTTCAGACTTTCCAACATCTGGATCATAGGGGTTCCAGAAGGAGAAGGGGAAGAGCAAGAAATTGAAGACTTATTTGAAAACATAATGAAGAAAAACTTCCTCAATCTGGCAAAGGAAATAGACTTCCAGGAAGTCCAGGAAGCTCAGGGGGTCCCAAAAAAGTTGGACCCGAGGAACCATACACCAAGGCACATGATAATTACATTAGCCGAGATTAAAGATAAGGAGAGAATCTTAAAAGCAGCAAGAGAAAAGGAGACAGTTCTCGAATCTTAAAAGCAGCAAGAGAAAAGGAGACAGTTCCCGACAAAGGAGTTCCCCTAAGGCTATCAGCTGATTTCTCAAAAGAAATCTTACAGGCAAGAAAGGGCTGGAAAGAAATATTCCAAGTCATAAAAGACAAGGACCTACATCCAAGATGACTCTATCCAGCAAAGCTATCATTTAGAATGGGAGGGCAGATAAAGTGCTTCTCAGATAAGGTCAAGTTAAAGGAATTCATCATCACCAAGCCCTTATTTTATAAAATGTTAAAGGGACTTAGCTAAGAAAAAAAAGATAAAAAACTATGAACAGTAAAATAACAACAAACACAACTACCAACAACTGAACCTAAAAAGCAAAAGAAAAAACTGAGCCAACAGCTAGAACAAGAACGGAGTAACAGAAATGGAGATCACATGGAGGGTTATCAGTAGGGAGGCAGAATGGGGAAGTGTGGGGAAAAGGTACAGGGAATAAAAAGCATAATAGGTAGGTATGACATAGACATAGGTAGGTTAAGAATAGTATGGGAAATGGAGAAGCCAAAGAACTTGTATGTACAACCCATAAATATGAACTAAGCAGGGTGGGGAATGCTGGAGGGTCGGGGGAGGAGGGGATAAAGGGGAGGAATAAAAAGGGACAACTGTAATAGCATAATCAATAAAATATACTTTAAAAAAGATATAAAATGTCTTCCAGATTTTTCTCTTATTATATTTCTCTAGCCTAAACAACTGTGTGCCACTATTTTGTGTGCTGTGTCCACTATTTTCAAACATACCTGGGACTTCCTTGATTCTATATCTTTCAAAATGTTCTGTCTTTGAAAGCCTGCCTCATCTTCCAATTGTTCATCCAAGTACTACAAATCTTTTAAGCCTTAACTTAATCTCACTTCCTCTATAGACATGTCCTTGGTTTACTTTAATTTAAATAACTATCACTTCCATGTGTGGCCATGGAAGTGATACCTCTTGTGAGCAAATATTATGTGTACAGAGGGCAGTCCAAAAAAGAAAAATGGTACATGAGGAAAATAAGATTGTTTTCTAAGTAAAATTTTAAAGAATCAATACATTTTACTAGAATAAAGTCACCTGTCTTAGAGATTCTGGTCCATAGGGCAAATGAAAAAACAAGTAATGACTTTCTGCATTATTTTAAAATGTTTTCTCAAAAGAACAGAACTAACTAGAAAGGGGTGGGAGAAATGGAAAATACACAAACACTCAGAAATAAAAACTTAGTGAGTATAACAATGTTCATAATAGTATCACTCACAACAGTCAAAAGGTAGAAATAACTCAAATGCCTATCAAGAGACCAATGAATAAACAAAATGCAGTATATTCACATAATGGAGTGTTACTGTTCTGCTTCAAAAAGGAATGAAAACCTGACACATGCTACAACATGGATGAACCTTAGAGACATTATGCTAAGTGAAACAAGACACAAACAGATAAATATTGTATGATTTCATGTATATGAGATAACTAGAAAAGTCAAATTCGTACAGATGGAAAGTAGAATAGTGGTTACCAGAGGCTAGCAGAGGAGGGAAAATGAGGAGTTATTGTTAAATGGGTATAGAGTTTCTGTAAGGAATGATGAAAAACTCTAGAAAAAAAAGAGTGGTGATAATGGTTGCACAATAATTTAATGCCACTGAAGTGTAGACTAAAAATAGTTAAAAGCACAAATTTTATGTTATATAATCTTACCACAAATAGACATTTAAACTTAGTGAAAGAAAAACTGATTGGTCACACTTGAACACTGACCTAAGTAGAAGGGACCATGTCCACCTAACAAATATGAATTTACTATGAAAAAAGAACACATAAAATTATCAGAACCTGGCATAATTAAACAATCCAAAGACAATTTCCCACTGTGTCCAAAGCAGGTATTAAGTAGGTATGCTAAATCAAATACACACACTACCCGCTCCCCACCATTTTGATTTTCCAATGCTGGGGACTATGTAAAAGGAGATTCTACTTAGAAACCTTACTTTTACAGTACTACAACTGTCACACAAAAATACACAAAAATGGTATTTGAGAAATAATTATTGGAAATTCATCCATTTCTAGAGGTGATGTAACTGTGAAGTATCAGTGAGTACCTACTACTGCAAGATAGTATGGTACGATTAAGTACATCAAGCTATATAACACTATCTTCACTTTTGGAGAATACCATCCAGTCTGGGACCAGATAGGTAAATGTTAAAAGGTAAACACAATACAAAGTAACATCCACTTGGTGCCAAATGGGTGGCACAAATAAAAGCTCCCACAGGAGCTATAAGAAGGAAGAAATCTCCAGATGAAATGTTAACACAAACTTTCCTATACATTTGTCCATGGTTTTCAAAAAGTGTTAGTTCTCTACTTGGTTACTCCTCTCCTCCATGTGAAGTCTTCTCTAACTATTCTAGCCTTTATACATCTTTATACTAAATAGCATATTCTGTGTTCAACTTTTTATAAGTAGGCTTGTCACTCCAACAATTATGCATTGACAAAAGGTAACCATATTGCTTAGCATAATTCTGTACATAAAGAAAGTGCCCTGAAGAGACTCAATGAACCAAAAATGGCAGTTTCCAAGTTAAGCACTCAGAAATAATGCCTAATGTATACAATAAATGCAAATAATTAATTACTGTTTAATGTTTGCAACACAGACCACAGGCAGGAATGTGACAGAGAAAAGAGCCTATATTTCATCTTTTTTTCTCCCTTAAAAAAGTATTAGCACTATGGACATGGAAGGCATTTAACAACTGCTTTTATTTCAAGATAATTCTATACTTTTGAGGTAACCCAATGCATATTTTTGTGGTTTGCTGCAGGAGATATACTTAATGAAGCATGAAATGATCTAATGTCAAGAAAATTCTCAGTTACAATGAAGCTTCAGTTCCCAGTAGATTTCTAGGGAGTTTTTGAGTTTTGCTTCCATGTTTCTCTTACTTGGAAGAGGTCCAGTGGGTATTGGCCCAATTTGGAATACTTAAGTATAAGTTTCATTCAATATATTTGTAATATAAAATTTAATCATCCTAAATTAGTTGATAAGGAATTTAAAGTTAAAAATTTCAAGACTACCACACAACAGAGAAAAAATGTTGAACATAATCTAAAGTTTAAGTATTTTTTAAAACATGCCTTTCCAAATCACATACAAAAGCAGAGTAAAAGCAAAGTTAGTGATTTTAAGAAACAGAAATTAAAATAAGAACTCTCAGAGAACAGTAAGGGTCTATTGCCCTAGAAAGATTCATAATTTGGCAACTAAAACAATAAGTAATCCCCACTTTTTTCCTAGAGATACTGTATACTTAGTAGTTTTATTTCTTCCTAGAAAATGGAACATTTTATTGCTATATTTGGCTTTAAAATCTCTTACTCTAAAATGTAGAGATCTGTAAATACAGGACCTAAGTTGCCATTTATGTAACTGATGTATAGCTGTGATTGGCTAAAGTATGAAATTTTAAGTAAAAAACTTTGGCCTTCCCTGAAATAGAACCTAACTTATTCACAGAAATTGAAGAAAGCCGATATATTGTTAAGTCATGTCCAGTGCTACCATGTAATCATATAACACATATTATTTATTACATACCTGTTTTCTCTAATGTTTAGAACTAGAAAATTAATTCTGCCAATTTAAGTCACCTTGCTATCTGCACCACAGTCACAATTTCTGTGATGGGAATGAAACAAGGGTATGAATTAAAAGCAAAGAACATTAAAGGGTTTGTTCTTAGGATAAGGGGCTTAATAAGGAGATGGCACAAATTACATGCATTTAAATTCAGGAATTAAACTAAATAGGCATGGCCAACACCAAAATGTGTGTGTGAGAAAAAGAGAGGGAGATAGACAGACAGTGACTGACCACGAATGCTGGAATGCAGTATGGACAATTCTACATAACATTCCACTCAACGAGATTATGCCGTAGAAAAGGCCTAAGACCAGAAATGAAAGCTTGTTTTCCATGCATTTAACCCAATTCAGAAAGACCTTTTGGGGCAAAAAATAGTTATAATGTATATGATTCAAGTATTTAAGCCACAATATAATTTTCAATCAACACAAACCCAAAATACACTAGCAATGTCATCTAGTGCTCAGGTTGAAAGAAAACAATCATTTTCTTCCAACATTGAAAAAAAACAGCTGCTTTAAAAAGGATGTATGATTTAGTTTAATATTACCTCTGTACTATACATATTTACCAAATTTACTAAGAACCTTCTCAATTTAAGATTGTTTTGCCTTGTGCTACTTTAGAACCTAATTCTCACATATGTAATAGTAGTACTTATAATAGTTGACATAAGCTAAATATTTTTCCAGTGTTATTTTTAAAGCTAACAAATAATAGATACATAATTTCTATTCATTTACTAAGTTATAATTGTTTAATTGCTTGAATAAGAATTATCTTTGGAGTATTTTTTTTCTAAAAAGAAAAAAATCACCCAAATACTTGTAAGCATTCAGTAAATGCTAACATGATATTTTGGAAAAGAGCCATGCAGTCTGAGAGAGGGGGAAAAACAGTACATGCTAGGATGAGAAGCACATATCTTCATAAATAAATGTTATCCTTATTTCAACCTGCTATTCCTTAAGGTTCTTTAAATAATTCAAAACATTTTTAAATTTCTCTTGAGATTTCTTCTGTGACCCATGTGTTATTTAGAAATGTGTTGTGAATATCCAAGCATATTGGGATTCCAACTACTTTCTATTACTGATTTCTGCCTTAATTCCACTGTGGTCTAAGAACAGACATTGCATGATTTCCATTCCTTTAAATTTGTTAAGGTGTGTTTTAAGACCCATAATGTGATTTATCTTGGAAATATTCCATGTGAGCTTGAAAAGAATGTGTATTCTGTTCTTGCAGCATGAAGCAGTGTACAAATATATACATTAAGCTCAACTGTGTTCTCATTGATTTTCTACCCCCTGGATCTGAACTTTTCTGATAGAGGGGTGAAGTCTCTAACTGTAACAGTGGATTCATCTATTTCTTTTTGTAGTTCTATCGGTTTCTGCTTCCCATATTATGGCACTCTCTCACTCCCTCTAGGTGAGTACAGGTCCTAATGTTCTCCTGGAGAACTGACCCATTTATCATCACATAATGTCCCGGTGTATCTCTGATAACTCTCCCTCCTGTGAAGCCGTATCTGTCTGAAATTAATACAACTGTTTCTGCATCCTCTTGATTAGTTAACATGGTATATCTTTCTGCATCATCTATTTTTAATCTATGTCTATCTTTATAAAGTGAGTTCCTTGTAGACAGTTGGTATTGCTTTTTGATCCTATCTAATAATCTGTGTCTTTTAACTGGTATAGGTAAGTCTGAATAACTATAGGTATAGTTATCTGAATAACTTCAAAGACAGTTTTTATTGCCTGCTTTTTACCCTCTGTATGAAACATATGTTCCTGTTTCTTTGCGTGTCTCATAATTTTTGGTTTATACTGTATATTTTAGATAATATATTTGTTAAATCTGGATACCAACCTCCTACCCATCCAGGGATTGTTGATGTGGCTTCCTTATTTAACGACCTGGTTGGACTATTTTAGTGAAATCTATCTCCCTCACAGCGCATAGAATAATGCTGCTCCTCAAAGGGCACAGCCTAGGGCATGCACTCAAATACTCTGGGATGCCAGGAGTTTGGGCAGGGCTCTCTTTGTCTCTTTTCCAGATTTCTCTGTGAAGTTGCCGATCTCTGTTGCTAACAAACCCAGCTGTTGGCCTCCCCCAACTGTTAGCTCACTGCTTTGTTTCTGAGAGTGAGCTGGACATCAGTTGCTTTACAGTCTTATTCAATCTTACTCAATTAAATCTGGTCTGGCTGGTTTATAATTTATCTTGTTGGACTCACAGAGCCATGAGTCTCCTCTTAATTGACCACCACCAAAATCACCAGTTTTTGAGCACACCCTTAAGTTTGAACTTTCCCATACTGTTTCAAATAAAGTCAGTTCCCTTGGGGAGAGCATCAGAGTTTGCTCTTATGAATGCCTCTCTTCCTACACAAAATTTCATGCCACTTTTCTGGAGCTGGCCAGGTTCCTCTCAGAATGACATGAGTATTCATGAATATTAGGATGCTGATCGAACAGAGTCATTTCTAGTCTTCTCTTCCCTTCCCAGTATGAAACTTCCACCCTATTAGCAAGCTGGGATGAGGGCTATTGAGGCCCCAACATCCTCAGCCCAATGCCTTGGGCTTATTGATGCCTTCCCCCTATGAAGGGGACCCGGCAGAGGAAGAGAGTCCCAGATCTGTCACCTGTTCTTGTCTGGAATACAGCTTTTACAGCATGGAGCTGGGAACACATTTAAAAAGCCAGCATCCTGCCCCACCTGTACAAAAATGAGTGGAATGGGGAATAAAGCCTGTGTACTTGTTTCAACCTGCCTGGAATGAGGCCTCCATTGCTTCCACTGAGAGAGGGAGCAGGTCATGGCTAGTATGTCACAGAATCATTGTTCTTAGTAAAATTTAGATTTCCTTGAATAAATATTTCTTCATTTGGAATATGGCCTTAGAACCATTTCCAGAGGCTTAAATGATTGCTTGGGATTTTATTGTTGGCTTATTTTAACTTCTGCCAGTTATACTGGTTTTGCTGGGAAGAGGATCTACAGAGCATTTCATGCCTCCATTTCCGAAGTCATCTCTAACTAGACCTTTTTCTGTCATTTATTAAATGTTAAGCAACCCTTGTATTCCTGGGATAAAGCCCATTTGGTGAGATTATTACATGATGTACTATATGTATTTCTAGATTCCTAAATTGCTAATATTTTATTAAGTATATTTTTATCTATTTTCACCAGGGACATTGGCCTACTGGTTTTTTTCCCCATAACATCTTCTCCTGATCTTAAGATCAGGATAATGCTTACCTCATAATAATGTGGTAGGCATTTCCTCTTCCTCTATTTACTGAAAGATTCTCTGAATGATTGGAAATAAGTAAAAGCAGTTGACATTCAAAAGAAAAGTAAAGATACTGTGTCCTAGGAATGATATGGGTGACAGAATTTGACTTTCGCCTAGGAAAGAGAGTCTTTGGAGAGAGGGGTGAAGAAATGGCATGATTAAAGGTACAAATATGAAAAATTTAAAAACAACTTTAGGAAATAACTGGCCCACTTTGCTAAAACTCAGCAATTTTGGCATCATGGCATGGAGAAACTGAAACACTTTACAAAAGTTTTTATCTCCAACTTTCAGTTCCTTCATCATAAATCATCGCAATACTACAATCTTTTTTTTGAACCGCAATAGTATTTATTTTTAATATATTTTATTGATTACACTATCACAGTTGTCCCATGTTTTTTCCCCTTTATTCCCCTCCACCCTAGCATTTCCCCACTTTAGTTCATGTTCATGAATCATACATATAAATCCTTTGGCTTCTCCATTTCCCATACTATTCTTAACCTACCCCTGTCTATTTTGTACCTACCATTTATGCTTCTTATTCCCTGTACCTTTTCCCCCATTTTGCCCCCTCCCACTCTCCACTGATAAACTTCCATGTGATCTCCATTTCTGTTATTCTGTTCCTGTTCTAGTTGTTTGCTTAGTTTGTTTTTGTTTTCATATTTGTTTTTTTAGGTTCGGCTTTTGATAGTTGTGAGTTTGTTGTCATTTTACTGTTCATAGTTTTGATCTTCTTTTTCTTAGCTAAGTCCCTTTAACATTTTATAAAATAAGGGCTTGGTGATGATGAATTCCTTTAACTTGACCTTATCTGAGAAGCACTTTATCTGCCCTCCCATTCTAAATGATAGCTTTGCTGGATAGAGTCATCTTGGATGTAGGTCCTTGTCTTTTATGACTTGGAATACTTCTTTCCAGCCCTTTCTTGCCTGTAAGATTTCTTTTGAGAAATCAGCTGATAGCCTTAGGGGAACTCCTTTGTCGGGAACTGTCTCCTTTTCTCTTGCTGCTTTTAAGATTCTCTCATTATCTTTAATCTCGGCTAATGTAATTATGATGTGCCTTGGTGTATGGTTCCTTGGGTCCAACTTCTTTGGGACCCCCTGAGCTTCCTGGACTTCCTGGAAGTCTATTTCCTTTGCCAGATTGAGGAAGTTTTTCTTCATTATGTTTTCAAATAAGTCTTCAATTTCTTGCTCTTCCCCTTCTCCTCCTGGAACCCCTATGATCCAGATGCTGGAAAGTCTGAACTTTTCCCGGAGGTTCCTAAGTCTCTTCTCATTTTTTTTGAATTCTTGTTTCTTCATTCTGTTCTGGATGAATGTTTCTTTCTTCCTTCTGCCCCAAACCATTGATATGAGTCCCAGTTTCCTTCCCATCACTGTTGGTTCCTGATATATATTTCTTCACTTCACTTTGCATAGCCTTTACTTTTTCCTCTTTCGACCATACTCAACTATTTCTGTGAGCATCCTGATTACCAGTGTTTTGAACTCTGTATCTGATAGGTTGGCTATCTCTTCATTGCTTAGCTGAATTTTTTCTGGAGCTTTGATCTGTTCTTTCATTTGGGCCATATTTTTTGTCTTAGCCCACTTGTTACACAGTAAGAGGCAGAGCCTTAGGTATTCACCAGGGCAGGGAAAACCACATCAGTGTGTTGTGGTGCTGTTTGCGGAGGAGGCATTAGAGAGGGAACAATGCTTCTTGCTCAGCTTCCAGCTGACTTTCATTCACTTCCTCTGCTACCCACAAGCAAATTGAACTCTTCTGATGCTGATTCCTGGTTTGGTGGGTTTGTATGCCTTCTAGGACCCTGTGGGTCTCTCTAACGAACTGTCCTGTGAACTTGCCTGCCACCTCAACCCCCATAAGTTTTTGCAGTCAGAGGTTTTAAGGCTTTATTTCCCTATGCTGGGACCCTGGGTTGCGTAGTCTGTTTCAGTCCCCAGTTGTTCCTCCCAGTCCGCCAGCTGCCACCTTGCTCAGTCTGCTAGCAACTGCCTTGCCCTCGCTAGTCCTCCAGCCGCTGCCTTGCAGCGAGTCCCCTCCACTGTGGCTGCCCATTTCTTCCCCTCCTACCGGTCTAGATGAATGTTTCTTCTTTAACTCCTTGGTTGTCGGACTTCCATACAGTTTGCTTTTCTGGCAGTTATTTACTTTTTGTTTTTAAATTTGTCGTTGTCCTTCTTTTAGTTGTATGAGGAGGCAAAGTGTATCTACCTACACCTCTATCTTGGCCCATGACCATCTTCTTAAAATAAATGAACTGTGATAGTCTTTGTACAACATGAACATGGTATCACTACATCAGAAATACTTTGGAATGACAGAAGCAGCAGGAATTTGATGTTCTTTTAGCCCATGAAAAATCTGAATTCACTTTTTTTAAAATTAAGGTAATTGGTATATGACATTGTATTTGTTTCATGTCTAATCACCATCTGTCATCATACAATTGACCGCTTTCACTCATTTTGCATAGCCTCCAATCTGTTCTCCATATGTGAGTTTTGTTTTTTGTTCATTTATTTCATTTAGAGTCTACAAATATGTGAAATCATACAGTATTTGCCTTTTTCTCTCTGACTTATTTAATTTAGCATAATATCTTAAGGTCTAGCCATGTCATTGCAAATGGCAAGATTTCATAATTGTTATGGCTGAGCAGTATTCTACTACATAACAGAGATCACATTTTCTTTATCCATTAATCCATCGGTAAACACTTATATTGTGTTCATATCTTGGCTACTGTAAATAATGCTGTGATTAATACAGGAGTACGTATATCTTTTTGAATTAATGTTTTCATTTTCTTTGGATAAATACCCAAAGTAGAATAGCTGGATAATGTGGTATTTCTATATTTAATTTTTTCAACTTCCATACTGTTTTCCATAGTGGCTGCACTAATTTACATTCCCACCAACAAGGGTTCCCTTTTTTCCACCCTTGCAAACATCTGTTATTTCTTGCTTTCTTGACAGCCATTCTAATAAGGTAATATTTCATTGTGGTTTTCACATGCATTTCCCTGATGATTAATGATATTAGCATCATTCCGTGTACCTGTCTATTCAGATCTTCTGACAATTTTTTAAGTCAGATTGTTTTGTTTGATGTTACTGAACTATATAAGCTCTTCATATATTTTGGATATTAACCCCTTATTGAATATATGATTTACAAATATTTTCTCACATTTAGTAGGTTTCTTTTCATTTTGTTGATGATTTGCTATACTATGCAGTATTTTAGTTTGATGTAGTCCTACTTGTCTATTTTTGCTTTTATTGTCTTTGTCTTTGGAGTCAAATCCAAAAAGTCACCATGAAGAGTGATATCGAGGAGTCTGCTGCCAATGTTTTTTTCTAGGAGTTTTATGGTTTTAAGTCTTTGTGTGTATGTGTGTGGAATTCATGAATACTATTTTATTAGCTTTTTCCTGACATGAGACTTAATAAAATAAAAAGTTCCTTCAAAGTAACTGTTTCTTTTTTTACTGAATTTATGGAGGTGATAACAGTTAATAAAAGTATCAACAAAATGGAAAGACAATGCACTGAATCAACAAGCAACTAATGTTGGCGAGGATGTGGAGAAGCAGAGCCTTCAGGCACTGCTGGTGGGAATGCAGACTGGTGCAGCCAACTGTGGCAAGCAGTATGGAGTTACCTCAAAAAATTAAAAATGGAACTGTCTTATGACCCAACAACTCCGGCTTCTGGGAATTATCTCAAGAAACCTGAAACACTAATTCAAAAGAATACATGCACTTCTATGTTCACTGCTGCGTTATTTACAATAGCCAACCTACGGAAGCCGCCCAGGTTCCCATTAGCAGATAAACAAGCTGCACCGCGACTGGAGGAAGATGGCAGCCAGTAGGTGGAAGCTAAGTCCATTTGCTCTTGTCCCCAACTTGGGATTTTCAACTGATCTTCCCACAAGGAACCTGAACAATCAATGGAATCTTAGCTGATACAAAGTCTTGAAGCCAAGGAGTACAGAAGTGGCTTCATACCATCTAGTAAGCGATTTTATAAGTTGAAGGGGAAATACCCTGTGTGTGGTGCCTGCATTAGCAGAGAGACCAGGGAGAAATCACAGGGAGAAATAGTAGCTCCCTCCCCTACCAGGGAAGGGGGCCCGAGTCCCGCACATGGACCTACCCAACCCTAATTGGGAATGACTTTAGAGAATATGTGGAGTCTGCGAGATCCAGGATAGGCACACATAGTGAGCAGCACACCTATAGTTGCAGCACCAACTGGAACAGTGCCAGATAGGGACTCTATCTCCTAAAATGATCAGAGACCACACATGGGTCAGTTGGAGGCATCAGTAGGCTGCAGCCAGCCGTGACCAAGAGAGACTTTTTGCTTTGAAGGGAAGTGGTGATGAGGCAGTGACTCAGATTGCAGTGTGGGTGCCATTTGAAAAGGACATAGAGACATTTGAAAAGGACAACTGAAGTATGCTGGACAGAAACCCTGTGTGAAGCTGCTCTGCCAGGAGAGACCAGATTGAAATCACAGTTTGTTCTCACTGAATCCAGCTGGGCAGGGAGTTCAGAAAGTGGCACAACAAAAGATTGCTGGGCCCCTACCCAGTGTGGCTAGCAAGCCGAGAGGTACACAGAATGGAGAGTTCAAAGAGTTCAAGACTGAGTCTCCTGCAAGGGCAGTGGGCTGGGAATTAGATGGGCAAGAGCTGAATGCCTGAGATTCTTTGCAGCCAAGTAGACCTCCCTCCCTCAGCATCATAAAAACCTCTGGGAAGGGAGAGTGCCCAGCACCTGCTCCTGCAGGATTGCAAGCACCACATCCAATGGGGAAGCTCTGCAGGACAGTCAGGCCAGGCTCAAGAATCCCTGTTAGGCACATTCCTGCAGGGGAAAGAAAGGGAAATGCTAAGGGGGGCCTTACTGAACTTTTGTCCGCTGTGGCCAGACACACTGGTTCCTCAGGCCCTATTTCACTGAAACCCCGCTGGGCTGAGAGTGCAGAAATTGGCACAGCAAGAGCATTCAGGGTCCTGTCCAGCCTCGGTTCTTACTCTGAGCTGCCATCATCACCAAGTAGGAAAGACCTGACCCTCTACACAGACTGGCCCCTCATATGAAAAGGACAGCTAATTCATCAGAAACTACACATTAATGGAAATAATCTTGCTCACACCAAGATGTGTAGCACAAGGGTAGGGGAACATACCCACAATCTTCCCTGAAGACTGAACAGCACCTCCCAGGGGAGATCCAGGTACCCACTCTCCCAATTGCACCAGAAGCCCCAGGCAGATGTGGGTGGTACCTGTGGTGCTGCTGGACATTAGATGACCCACCCCTGGGCCTCAAGATGACAAAAAAACCAACAGGGGAGAGTAGCAAGGACCAGCCTGGATGCAGCCAAGCCTGAAGGAGATATCCACAAACTGTGGGCAGCTTGGAGCCTCAAACAGGCTGCCCAGAGCTAGACCAGACACCACCTGCCATTACCAGAGCTGGACCCAGAATAAGAAGACAACAGGCAAATACCAAACTCTACTGAGATGAATTCTACCTCATTCTTTTTCAGTATTTGATATTTTTTTTCTCTTACATAACTTTTTAACATTTTTATTTTCTTCAATTTTATCCCTATTATTTCACTTTTTTAGATTTTATTTTTATTTCTAATCTCCTATTTGACTTTTCCCTTGCTTTACTCTATTTCACCTTCTTCCTTCTCTTTCTTATTCTCATTTTAAATTTTATTTTCTCCCTTTCTATGCTTTGTTTCTATTCCTTGCCCTTATTATTTCTCCAACCTCTATCCTCTCAAAATCATTTTCCTGTCTTTTAGTCATCATACATTCTTTTTCACTTTCTTATAATACTCTTATTCTCTTTCTACTGTTATTAACCTTTGCTCATTTGTTGCTGATAATGTGGTTGTTGTTTTTCCTCAATTCTATTCCTATCTGTTCACTATTTTTTATTTTCAAATCTCATAATATACTCTTCCCCTTACTCCATTTTGCCTTCCTCCTGCTCTTTCTTATTTTTGTTTGAAATTTTATTTTTTCCCTTTCTTAGCATGGTATCTATTACTTACTCTTACTATTTCTCCTCTCTCTATCCTCTCAAAAATCATTCTTCCTTCCTGTAGAAACCACATATTCTTTTTTCTCTTTCTTGTAATATTCTCATTCTCTGTGCACCTTCATTAATCTTTGCTCTTTGTTGTTGACATTGCTGGTGCTGTTGTTTCTTCTTCAATTCTGTTCCTATTATTTCACTATTTTTTACTTCAAACATAAATTATAATCTTCCCTTTTCTTACTCCATTTTGTACTCTTCCTTACCATTTTTATTTACATTTTATTTTCTCCCTTTCATCACCTTGTTTCTAATCCCTATGCTTATTAGCTCTCCTTCTACCTTCTCAAAATCACTTTCTCTCCTTTACTCATCTCATATTCTTTTTTTCCTTTACTATAACATGTTTATTCTCTTTCTACCTTTATTAATCTTTTGCTCATTATTTGTTAATATTGCTGTTGCGATGGGGGTATATTTTTGCTGGTGCGGGTTTTGTTTTCTCAGTCATGCTGTCTTGTTCTGCCAGCACCTGTACAACAGCATACAAGATGCTGTGGGTGCTATGACTCTTAGCCAGTCAGAGGGGAGAACCCACCAACAAACAAGCCAACAGCAACCAAAACTCAATTACAACAAGGCAGCCCACACAAACTACAGAAAAGGCATCCCTAGAGCATCCAGCTCAGGAGATCAAGAAGACTGCATCACTGAGTCCCACAGGGGTCCTAACCACAGAAGGCCACCCCACAAAGACAGGGAGTTAAAGCAGATCAATCTAATATGCAAAAACAAACAAAAAGAGTCACCTAAAATGAAGAGACAAAGAAACAACCACCAATCAAAAAAAAAAAAAAAAAGAAAGAAAGAAAAAAAAAAAGAGGAATCACCAGGAAAAAAGCTAAATAAAATTTAGGTAAGTTATTTATCAGACACAGAGTTCAAAGTAATGGTTATAAGGATGTTCAAGGAACTCAGTGAGAACTACAAGGAACTGAGGGATAACTATACCAGCATAAAAAAAGACACAGAAATTACAAACAAGGTGAAAATGAAGAATACATCTGAAATGAACTATACACTAAAAGGAATTAAAAGCAGGCTACATGAAGCACAGATTCAAGTAAGTGTGATGGAAAACAAGGTAGTGAAAACATACAGTTAGAGCAATACAACAACAACAAAAAAAACTAAAAGAGAAAAAGGATAGTTTAAGGGAGCTTCAGGACAACATGGCATAACAACATTCACATCATAGGGATACCAGGAAAAAAAAAGGAGCAAGGGATTGAAAACCCTTTTGAAAAAATAGTGACAACAAATTCCCCACCTTGGTTAGGGGAAAAAGCACAAGTTCAGGAAGCACAGAGGGTCCCAATCAAGATGAACCCAAAGAGGTCCACTCCAACACACATGACAATTAAAATGGCAAAACTTAAGACAGATGGAGAATCTTAAAAGCAGCAAGAAAGAAAAAGCTAGTAATATACACTCCAAAAGGCTATCAGAAAGGCTATCTGTTTCTCAACAGAACACTATAAATCAGAAGGGAATGGCATGAAATATGCTGAATTAAGAAAAGAAAAGACCTGCAACCAAGACTCCTCTATCTAGCAAGGCTCTCATTTAAAATGGAAGGTGAAATAAAGAGCTTCCCAAACAAACAAACAAAAGGCCAAAAGAATACATCAAAAAACTCCTGGCATGCAAAAGCCCTGGATCAAATGGCTTTACAAGCAAATTTTACCAAACATTCAAAGAAGAACTAACACCTATCCTTCTGAAACTGTTACAAAAAAATTCAAGAAGAGGGAAGACTCCCAAACTCTTTTTATGTGGCCAATATTACCCTAATTCCAAAGACAGGTAAAGACACCACAAAGAAAATTACAGGCCAGTATCTCTGATGAACACAGATGCTAAAATCCTCAAGAAAATACTGGCAATCTGGATCTAGCAATACATTAAAAAGATCATACATTAGGATCAAGTGGAATTTATCCTTTCCAGGGATGTAAGGGTGGTACAATATTCACTAATCAGTAAACATAATATATCACATAAACAAAATGGACAAAAATCTCTTAACAGTATCAATAGATGCTGAAAAAGCATTTGATAAAATCCAGCATTCATTTATGATTAAAAAACAAAACAAAACACTCAGCCAAGTGGGAACAGAGGTAGCAAACCAAAGGCTTGCTATGTATGAGAAACCTACTGCCAACATCATATTCAATGGGCAAAAACTAAAAGTATTTCCCTTAAGACCAGGAACAAGAAAAGAGTGTAATGCTTCCACCACTCTTATGCAACATAGTACTGAAAGTTCTAACCACAGCCATAAGACAAGAAAAAACAAATAAAAGGCATCGAAGTTGGAAAGGAAGAAATAATGCTGTCATTATTGGCACATAACATCATTGTGTAAATAGAAAACCCTATAGTCTGTGCCAAAAAAATTGACCTAATAAGTGAATTCAGCAAAGTCAATATTCAGAAATTGATGGCATTTTTATGCACCAACAAGGAAATATTAGAAACAGCAACTAGGGGAAAAAATCCCATTTACTACAGCAACAAGAAAATAAAGTACCTAGGAATACATTTAACCAAGGATATAAAAGACCTGTACTCAGAAAACTATAGAACACTGAAGAAAAAAACTGAGGAAGATACAAATAAATGTAAGCATATGGATTCTTCATGGATTTGAAGAATTAACATCATTAAAATGTCCATACTACCCAAAGCAATCTACAGGTTCAACACAATTCCTATTAAAATAACAATGACATATTTCACAAATGTAGAAAATATACTTCAAAAATGTATATGGAATCAAAAAAGATCTTGAACAGCATCAGCAATCTTAAGAAAGAAGAACAAGGTAGGAGGGATCACAATGCCTGATATCAAACTATACTACAAGGCCACTGTAATCAAAACAGTTGGATACTGACATAAGAACAGACATACAGATCAATGGAACAGAGTAGAGAGCCCAGATATAAAGCCATGTCTCTATGGTCAATTAATACCTGACAAAGAGGGCAGAAGCATAAAATGTAGTAAAAACAGTCTCTTCAATAAATGGTTTTGGGAGAACTGGACTGGTACATCTAAAAAAAAATGAAACTAGATCACCAACTTACATCATACACCAGAATAAACTCAAAATGGATAAAAGTCGTAAACATAAGTTGTGATACCATAAAAGTCCTAATGGAAAACATAGGCAGGAAGATTTAAGATACCCCATGTAGTAATATTTTTGCTGATATACCTCCTCTGGCAAGGGAAATAAAGAAAAAAATAAACAAGTGGACTACATCAAATTAAAAAGCTTCTGTACAGCTAAAGAAACCAGCATCAAAATGAAAAGGAAACTAACTGTATGGGAGAACATATTTGCCAATGATACACTGGACAAAGGTTTGATCTCCAAAATATATAAAGAACGTGTATGACTCAACATGAGAAAGACAAACAATCCAATTAGAAAATAGGCAAAGGAGCTGAATAGACATGTCTCCAATTAGGACATACAGAGGGCCCAGAGACATATGAAAAAGTGCTCAATATCACTAGTCATCAGAGAGATGTGAATTAAAACCACAATGAGATATCACCTCACACCTGTAAGAATGGCCATCATTAATAAATCAACAAACAACAAGTGCTGGTAAGGACGTGGAGAAAAGGGAACCTTAGTGCACTGTTGGTGGGAATGCAGACTGGTGCAACCACTGTGGAAAACAGGGTGGAATTTCCTCAAAAAAGTAAAAATGGAACTGCCTTTTGACCCAAATGAGTCCACTGCAGGGAATATAAGAATCCTAAAATACCAAGACAAAAGAACTTATGTACCACTATGTTCATAGCAGCACTATTTATAATAGCCAAATATTAGACTAAGTGCTCATCAGTAGGTGAGTGGATAAAAAAACTGTGGGACATTTACACAGTGAAATACTATGCAGCAGAAAAAAATAAGGAACTCCTACCTTTTGTGACAGCATGGATGGAACTGGAGAGCGTTATAGTAAGTGAAATAAGCCAGGCAGTTAAAGACAAATACCACATGATCTCACCTACCTATAGTGGAACCTAATGAACAAAACAAACAAATGAGCAAAACAGAATCAAAGGCATGGAAACAAGGAACAAACTGATAGGGGCCAGAGGGGAGGAGGAAAGGGGGAACGGCAGAAGGAAGAGGAAGGGATTAGTCAAGGAACATACATGAATGACTCATGGACATGGACAATGAAGTTGGGATTGGCTGAGGGAGTGAGGGTTGGACTGAGTGGAGAGGGGCAAAGGGGAAAAACCTGGGACAACTGTAATAGAATAAACAATAAAAAAAACTGCATTTTACAATTGAAAAAAATCTGTGGCAGGTTTAGACAATGGAATACTATTCAGCCACCAAAAAAAAGGAAATCTTACCCTTGTGACAGCATGGATGGACCTAAAGAGTATTATGCTAAGCAAAATAAACCAGTCAAAGAAATACAAGTACTGTACCATATGATTTCATTTACATGTGGAATCTAATAAACAAAACAAACTAACAAAGAAAATAGAAACAGACTCAAAATACAGAGAGCAGACTGATAGCTATCAGGGGGAGGGGTGAAAAGAAGGAATTAAGCTAAATAAATAAAATAAAACATGGACACAGTCAATATTACATAGGGAATAAATGGTGATGGCAGGAGATTTGACTTGGGGTGGTGAACACACAATACAATCAATACACAGGTCATGTATTATACAATAGAACTGTATTATAGTACACATGAAACCTATATAATTTTATTAACCAATGTCACTCCAATAAATTCAATAAAAATTAATATAATATGCCCAAAACAACTATGGAAAAGAGACCAAAGTCCAGATTTCAAGACCCACTGTAAAGATACAGTATTCATTTACTGTAGTACTGGCATCAATACAAACAAATAGACCATGGAAGAGACAGCGCAAACACAAATCCATATACATAGACAAGCAATTTTTGACAAAAGTGCAAAGGTAAATTCACTGCAGCAATGGTAAGCTTTTCAACAAGCAGTCTAGAAACCACTGGATTTCCACAGGCAAAAAGTGAACTTTGATCCGTACCTTGCACTATATGGAAAAGTCAACTGGATATGAGTCATAGACCACAATGCAAAATTTTAAAATTAAATATTGAGATGAAAACATGAGAAAAATATTAGTAACCACTTTGGATTAGGCAACAATTTCTTAGATGAGAACTAAATCACAATCAATAACAGAAAACATTTTAATGAAATGCATACTCTTAAAATTTAAAACTTCTACTCTTCAAAAAATAATTACTATTATGAAAATGAAAACACAAGCTACAGCTGTGAAAAAAATGTCAAAGCACATATCTGTGATAATGAACTTGTGTTCATAATATATAAAAACTTCTGAAAACATAAAGAGAACCTAATTAGAAAAATGCAAAAAAAATGAATAGACACTACACCAAAGAAGATATTCAGACAGCTAATAACAACACAGAAACATGCTCAACATCATTAGTCGTTAAGGAAGTGTGCATTAGAAATCAGGGGACACTGCTACATATCTATCACAAGGGCTAAAATGAAAAAGACCACTATATTAAGTGTTGGTGAGATGTGAGGGAATTAAGAGTACACATACACTGATGGTGAAAAAATAAAATTATATAACCACTTTGGAGAAAAGTTGTTACCTTCTAAATGTAAACATATACTTACCATCTGATCCAGCCATTCCACTACTGACATTTTACCCAAGAGATGAAAAAAAGCATATGTCCAAATAATTTTAAATGCCCGTAGCAGTTTTATTTGTAATAGCCAAAAACTATAAACAACCCAAAGATCCACCAACAGATAAGTAGATAACAAATTACACTATATCCATACACTGTATATTACTCAGAAGGAAAAAAAAGGAGCAGACTAATGCATGATACAACATGAATGAATCTCAAAATAAATGTGTTGACTGAAATGAGCCAGACAAAACAAAATATACAGTATATGATTCCAATCTATATAAAACTATAGAAACTACTGTCTAAATCCACAGTGATAAAAAGCAGATAAGTGACAGAGGGAGGTAGGGAGGGAGGGGTTAGGGAAGGATGGGACAGAAGAATTACAAAGGAGGAACAGGATATTCTTAGGGGTGGTGAATACAATCATTATTTCACTGTGGGGGTTTCGTGATATATATATGTATGTGTTAACCTTTTCAAATGTGTAGCTTATTGTATGTAAATTATATCTCAGGAAGCCTATTGAAATTTTAAAAACTGAAGAAAACATTAGAATAACCTTTGTCACATTGATTAGGTAATGATCTCTGAGATACATGACACCAAAAAAAACCCCCAGGTAATATAAAATTTCATAAAATTGGACTTTATTAAAATAAAAAATATCTGCTCTTTGAAAGATACTTATAAAAAATAAAAACACAAGACACAGATTGAGAAAAGAAAAATAAGATTTAACAAATGATATACCAAGTGAAGGACTTGTATCCAGATAATTTAAAATCTTTATACTTAATAAGAAAATAAAAAACACAATTTTAAAAATGGGCTAAAGATCTAAACACATACTTTACCAAATAACATACACAGATGGCAAAGTAGCACATAAAAAATTGTTCAATATTATGTTGTTAGGGAAGTGAAAATTAGAATACAATGGGATGCCACTACCCATCAATGCAATGGTTAAAATTAAAAAGACTGACCCTACCAAGAGTTGGTCAAGGTGCAGCAGCACTGGGATTGGGACTCTGATATACTACTATTGCACATATAGACAGCGGTACAATGTTTTTTAGAAAACACTTTAAAATGTTCCTTTAAAAAGTTTAGCCCTGCTGGTGTGGCTCAGTGGATTGAGTGCCAGCCTGTGAATCAAAGGGTTGCCAGTTTGATTCCCAGTCAGGGCACATGCCTGGGTTGCAGGCCAGGTCCCCAGTAGGGGGTGCACAAGAGGCAACCACACATTGATGTTTCATTTCTTTCCATCTCTTTCTTCCTCCCTTCTCCTTTCTAAAAGTAAATAAATCAAATCTTTAAAAATAAAATAAAAAATAAAGTAAACATCGGGAGTTTATCCAAAGAAACCCAAAAACACCAATTCAAAAGAATATATGCACACCTATGTTCACAGCAGTGCTACTGACAACCACCAAGATTAACAGCCCAAGTGCCCACCAGTAAACGAGTGGATAAAAAAGCTGTGATACATTTACACAATGGAATAGTATTCGGTCACAAAAAAAAGAGACGGAAATCCTACCTTTTACAACAGAAAGATGCACCTGAATAGTATTATGCTAAGTGAAATAACAGTATGATTTCACTTGTATGTGGAAGTGAAGACAAATACCATAAGATTCACTTGTATGTAAAATATAATTATTTAAACTCACAAAGCAGAAACAGACTCATAGCTGTCAGAGGGGAGGGGTTAGGGGACTGGGTGAAAATGGTGAAGGAATTAAGCAAAAAACCCAACCCCTATCTATAAGGGAAATGGGGTGGGGGGAGGTGAAGAGAGTAAATGGGGAATAAATGGTGATGGAAAGAGATATGACTTGGGGTGGTGAACATACAATACAATATAGAGATGATGTATTATAAAATTGTACACCTGAAACCTATATAATTTTATTAACCAATGTAATCCCAATAAATTCAATAAAAAGCAAAGAGTTAAATAAATGTATGTACATTGTTAAATATACCCAGTCATTCAACTCTAAAAATTTACCCAAGAGAATGAAAACATGTCCATACAAAGACAAAACACAAATGTTCACTGCAACTTTATTATAATAGTCAAAAACTGGAAATAACCAAATAGTCAACAAGTGAATTAATAAACAAATTGTGAAATATGCATGCAATGGAATACTATACGGCAATAAAAGGTAAGTTATTAATACATGCAACAACAAAGATGGAATTCAAAATAAATATGCTGAGTGAGGAATCCAGATAAAAAAGCATACTGACTCCATTTATACAAAGTTCAAGAAAAATATAAATGAATCTTGTAGTTTTATTGGGCTGGTGTGACAAATCACCACAAACTTGGTGGCTTAAAACAACAGAAATTTATTCTGTCATGGTTCTTAAGGCCAGAGTTCAAAATCAAGGTGTTGGTAGCGTTGGATCCTTCAGTAGGTTCTGAAGAAGAATCTATTCTATGTCTCTTGCCAGCAATGCTTCACAATATTTGGCTTACAGAAGCATCACTCCAATTTCTACCTCCATTGCATCACCTCCTCTCTGTCTTCTCTCTTTCTCTTATAATGCCACTTGTCATTGGATTGAGGGCCCACTCTAATCCAAAATAAGCTCATCTCTAGATTCCTGACTACATCTTCCAAATAAAGTCAAATTCACAGGTTCCAAGTGAACTATTTTTGGGGAGGCTACCATTCAACCCACTAAAAATATATAGCGATTGTCTGGGAATGGGTAGAGATGAGGAAAAAGGGTTACAAAGGGGCATGAAAAAAATTTTTTAAGTGATGGACATGTCCATTATACTGACTGTGGTGGTAGCTTCATGGGTATGTTAAAAGTTACTAACCTACACCCTTTGCAATAAGAACATCATCACTTCACATTTGAGTTTTAAAATACAACCATCAAATGATATTGACCAAAATAAGTGATGACAAATTCCAAGAAACATAAAGAGGAAAGGGTTATGAAAAGATATGGAATTGAGAAAGAACACAACAAGCTGAGCTGTAAATATAATGAATGACAGAGACTAAGGAGGGAGTTCCACTACCTACAAGGAGAGAATGGTAAGAACTTACAAAGCTTGAAATTAGTACCCTGAACAATGCCTGCTATAAAGAACTCAAGAAATACTTTTAAAAGTTAAATATACATATGTATAGAAGAGTCTATAAATCAATAAATTATGAATATATGAAAACATAAATGAATGAATGCTTCATTCATTCAGTAACCACAAGGTAGTATTAGCCATAGGCCAGCTGAACCAAAAGTATGGAGCATAGAACATCAAAGAAGTTTGCAAAAGCACATAGTAATAGAGATGTGCCAATACAGCAAGTCAGATTTCTCACAGTAATACCAGTATGATAAAAAAAATTAATGTTCCTATCTACATTCTCATTTGCCCAGAACAAAATTTTATACTGTAGTGACCAAAGTGGGATGAAAAGTTAAAAGAAGTAAAAGAGGAACCCTCAAGGGCTGGTCCCTTCCAAGGCTCTTAATATAATACCTACAGTTTGGTGATGCACTGGAAAATCTGCTGAAACACAAAAATTCTTGCCATATTGTTTAGAAACCACTAAATTAGACACATATGCAAAATGCATTTTTCTATTCCACAGGAAGTTCAAAGTTAAAAACATAGAAAAGCAAATAGCTACAGATTTATCTACAAATAAACTTTATTATATGTGGAACTATATATCACATGCTAAAAGACTAAAAATAATCCTGGAAAAATACCCAACATACTCATTAATGAGCAACACCCATTTGTTCTAGTGTACCAAGTTTAATTCACATGACTAGCAGCTTAGTTTGGCAGTATCAGTGCATAAGATAAATAATTCATAAAAGCCCGACAATAATATTTTTAGTTCACATGCTTCTTGGATTGAGCTCATAAATGCTTCTACTTTATGC
Organism: Phyllostomus discolor; assembly: GCF_004126475.2. NCBI lineage: Eukaryota > Metazoa > Chordata > Mammalia > Chiroptera > Phyllostomidae > Phyllostomus > Phyllostomus discolor. The sequence goes on from NC_040908.2 coordinate 128,962,379, forward strand.
TACTCTAGGGACTCCATTCAGATGCAAATACGTTTGTTAGCCATCATGAGGCTGAGGGAGGAACTCAGTACATACACCATTATGTTCTGAGAATCCAAACTTACACATCCCATTTGGGCAGACATTTATAATACAACAATTACAAAAATGATTGTTGTTACTTCTAAACGGGGTCAATAAAGTATGACAGAATAATTGAGAGTACAGAATACTATGTAAGAGAATGCACAAGAGGGGAAAAAAAACCCAGAATTAATTATCTTCTGGAGGGTGTGCTCCTTGTAGTACAAGCTTCCTTGCTAAATGACTGTTCTAGGAATCCATCAGTATTCCTGGTCCAGTGTACCAGCTGGCATTGTTGTGAGAGGCTGCACTGAGCTTCAGTAAATTTTTTTTTGCAGATTCTTTCAAATTGTTTTCCCATTTCATGATGAGTGATTTATAAGAGCACCTGCCCACACTGCGTAAGTGTTCAGCAGTTTTTGACCAAAAAACAGCGTGACCCCTGTGCCTTACCCTCCCTATTCACCCAATCTCACCCCAAGTGACTTTTTTTGCCCCCCCCTCAATGAAAAAAGTCCTCAAAGGGAAACATTTTGCTGCTATAGAAGAGGTGAAACAAACAACAGCAGAAGCACTAAAAGGCATCAAAATCAACAAGCTAAAAAACTTTTTTGAGCAGTGGAAAAAAGTCTTGATAGATGTATTATATCAAATGGGGAGTACTTTGAAGGTGACCAAAGTTAAACATGTAAGAATAAATACATAGTTTTTTAAATAAATAAATTCCAGGTTTTTTTGAGGTCCTCCCTCGTATTTCTACTAATGGTTAGGATCACTAATGATCATAACCTTTTAAGTTTAATAATTTAATTGATCCCCCATAAAACTTTCATAAAACAATGTCTGAGAATGATTACACAGAACATCTTGTGAGCTGTAAGTAGTGTTTACAAGTAACTTGATTATATTATGAAGCACAAACCTTTTTTTTATTTTTAATGAGGGATAAATACATCTAAAATTAGAATGTAACACAAACATCTGAATCAATTGTTTCCCCAACAACTTGCAAACAAAATATTTCAAATTCCACACAAGATTCTGCAAACCCGTGAGTACAAACTCTAATCTTGACACTGAATTTGGATCATCTCCATGGAGGAAATCCATGAACCAGATGTGAATTTATTCTTCCAGATGTATTTTACATGTTTGAGGAAAAATAAAACATTTCTTCACTGCCTTCATTTGAGGCCACTTAGAAATCCACGAAGACGCAAACAGCAAAAGGGAAAACCTACAAATGAGTCTTCCACTACTTTAAAGCAGTCATTTCTGGAATTGCTACTAAATTAATCAAACTACATGTACAGTTGCTACATTATCAATTAACATTAAAGAAACTGGTAATTCAGAATCAATTTAACATTTATAATACACCAATTTTCTCAGTGTTCAATTGTTCTAAACAATTTTTGTTTTCACATTATATGGAAATCAAACAGAAAAATAAAAAATAAGGACCTCCCTTGTGAGGTTAGGAGTCTCTCCCTGTGCCTCAACCCCCACAGGTGTGCAGTGTCCCAAGGCTCTATTTCCCAGCACTGTGATCCTGGGTTGTGCACAGTACCTTGCTTCACAATTCCCACCTCGCTGGGTCTACTGTTTGCCACCCTTCAGCCGTGGTCTGCCAGCTGCTGCTTGCATGCTCTGGGTCCACCCGCTGCAGTCTGGTGCACCCCAGATGCCTTATGCTCCTGGTCCCCATGGTTTTTGCTCTCCACACCGAGACCCGCGCCCGGCTCCCTGATTCCACCCCTCCTATCAGTCTGGATGAATGGGTCTATTTTAACTTCTTAGTTGTCTGACTTCCATTCAGATCAATTTTCTGTCAGTTCTGGTTGTTATTCTGTTTCTAAATTATTGTTGTCCCTATCTTGGTTGTGCGAGGAGGCACAGTGTGTCTACCTATGCCTCCATCTTGGCTGGAAGTCCCCTATTTTATGTTTGCTTTATATAGCTGTGCTATTTTCTGGGTGATGTCTTCAAACCCCTCTTCTAATTAATTAATTTTCTCTTCAAATGATTACACAATACACAATGTTATGGCATATAAAAAAGACAAGTTTATTGAATGAAAATCACTGTCATTTTAATTTCAATTACTGTATTTTTTTCATTTCTAGGTAGTTTGGCCTCTTTCAAATTTTCCTGTTCTTGTTTCATATTGCAGAAGTCGTCCATTATTGTTCCTATTCCTCCTTTTAACCTCTAATCATTTTAAAACACATTTGTTTTATAGCTACTTTAAGGGTTTTCTATTATCTCAAGTTCTTGTTATATTTACAGTCATGTACTGCATAACAATGTTATGGTCAACAATAGACTGCATATGTGACAGTTGTTCCAGAAGATTATGACGGAGTTGAACAATTCCTATCAGCTAGTGACGCTGTAGCCATCACAATGTCACAGAGTAACACACGTTTATGGTGGTGCTGATGTAGATAAACCTACTGTGCTGCCAGTCACATGAAAGTACAGCACATACAATTATGTACTGTACATATTGCTTGATAATGACAATAAATGGCTGTTCCTGGTTTATATATTTACTATTCTATACTTTTATTGTTATTTTAGAGTGTACTGTTCCTACTTATTAAAATGAAGTTTGCCATAAAACAGTATGCTGTGTTACACTGGCAGCAGTCTCTTACATCTTGTGTTTATTGAGTCTCTTGATTGCATCATTTTCTCTTGTGCTTGATTTAATCTCAGGTTGTTTTATAATTTGGTGTAGCCTAAGTGTACAGTGTTTATAAAGTCTACAGTAGTGCAGAGTAATGCCCTAGACTTTCACATTCCCTCACTGCTGCTCACTCACTGACTCACCAGAACAACGTCCAGTTCTGTAATCTCCATTCATGTTAAGTGCCATTAAACAGGTATAACATTTTTTATCCTTTATACCGTATTTTTACTCTAACTTTATTTACAAATGTTTAGATACACAAATACTCACCATTATGTTACAGTTGCCTACAGTACTCGGTACAATAACATGCTGTGCAGGTTTATAGCCTAGGAGCAACAGGCTCTACCATCTAGGTTTGTGTGACTGCATGCCATGACCTTCAGACCAGGACAAAACTGCCTAACAACACATTTCTCAGATGGCACCCACATCATTAAGCAGTGCATAACTGTATTCTCTTTCTTGTTACGTCTACTCATTCTCTACATGGCACTGCCCTGGGCCAGTGGCTCAAGTGGATGGAGCATCGCCCTGTACACCAAAAAGTTGGGAATTCAGTCACAATCAGGGCGAGCATGGGAGGCAACCAATTGATGTTTCTCTCTCTCTCTCTCAAATCAATAAGCATATCCACAGGTGAGGATTAAAAGATAATAAAGGAAGGGAGGGAGGGGACAAAAGGAGGAAGGAAGGGGACATTTGTTCATTTGCTTTTGCTAGGCTCCAAGTAATTTCACTGCTCTCTGACACAAAGATTGGCAAGTTCATTTGTACACTTGAGTATGTATAAACAATTTACATATACATAACTTTTTGTCTTACGTTATTCTTTAATTATGACATGGATGACTTCATCATTGTTACAAAAATTCCTGGCTTCAGTAGGCACATAAATATGACATTATTTTACATGTTTTTCACTGAAAGAATAATACATTCAAATTATACCAGATATGTATATTACTATTCCAAGTACTTGCTGTTCTAATCTTTCTACAAAAACTTTTTGTTAAAAAAATGATTTTTAGAGAGAGAGAGAGAGAGAAACAATGACTTGTTATTCTACTCATTCATGCACTCATTGGTTGATTCTTGTGTGCACCCTAATGGGGCATTGAGCCTGCAAACCTGGCATATTAGGACAACGCTCCGACCACCTGAGCTATTACTGTACCTGGCCAGGGCCTATACATTGCCTTTTTAATAAAGAACTACATATTGCTATGCAGTTTTAGAAGTAACAGTAATAATAATAATAATACATTCATTTGGGTAGTATATTAATAATTTACATAATCCTTTAAGTAAATTTAAAACACAGTGTCTTTCATTTGTTCCCATAACCATCCTGAGAAGAAGATAGGGCAGGACTTACTACCCCTGGCTCAGAGATAAAGATCTGAGGTCCAAAGCTGCTGGCTTGTGTGCACACATGTATGTGTACCATACTCCCACTACTCATTAGTAGTACACCTATCTGAGTTTCTATTATTTATAGCTATTCTTTTTTGTTTCCTGATAACTCTGGATATTAAATCCTACAGCTCTCCTCACCTATTTTATTGCTTTGATTATTAGCAGTAATACTAATTGAGGCTCTAAATCTACTAGGCAAATACTGGTATAGGCATTATGAAAACACCACATAATCTCAATTCTAAGACACCTCTTTCACACTTCAGTATTTCTCCAATCAGGATGGCTCTTCTGATTAACGTCACCAAAAAGTTACTGGTGATTATGCATAAAAGTAAGTTATGACACTGCTACAAATACAATTGTGCACATAATATATTTATCTGTTCCTCTAAATACTACTTTGGTTAAGGTATTTGTATTTGTAGCACCAAAAGCGATTAAATTTGAATTTGAATTTAAATCTCTAGATGTCTATTTTTTTAAAGATTATACTGTGATAATGTTCTAAAGAGAAACCAAGAATATACATTTAAAGTTGGCTGTCACATACCAGGTAAGATAATTAAAATAAAGTTGACTGCCACAATAGCAGGTTAAGATAATTAAATACAATGGAAAATGAAATCTTTAAGAATTGACTGCTGAATTACAATTCCAGGACAGAATTCATGCATCAGGGAAAATTCAGATACTTCCTTCTGAAAATAACTCCATGAAGCAATAACAGTCTCATTTTCTAAAACCCTGCTTCTGTCATGTAGCTCTCCTGCTCATGAATCTGTAATAGCTACCTATCGCCTCTGTATCAAAGACTCACTTCTATGCAACTTTCAAGGCCATCCATCATCTAGCTTCATAAATATACACAATTTTAATAAGCGTTTCCCAACTTCTACCTCCCTCAGTCTCTGCTTCAGTCAATCAGTTTCTTTAAGGAAGTCCCCATCTTTCTTACAACCCTGCCTTAATCTGTTCACTTCACCCATCCTCTGCTTCCTAGAGAATAAACCCTACCACCCTTCCATCATAATTCAAGTGTTAATCTACCTAATTTTGAGCTCCTGTTGTAGCTAAAGACATTATTATATGAGTTATCAATGGCACTTATCTATTTATTTGCTTCCTAACTATTCCCTTTTTTCCCCAATTTAGACCTTAAAGAGCCTTGGAAATATGGAAAACATCATCCACCCTTTTTTGGCTCCCAAGAAAAAGGGGACTTAAAAGATAGAAAACTAAATCTCAGAGAAATTAAATGAAGTGCTAGATCAAAGAGCTAAATAGTTCAACCTAGTCAAAACCCAGGTTTAGTGATCTTTCCCTTCAACATAGTGTTGGCATATGAGTCAAGGAGCAAAACAAAAGATATGTATCAAACCCAGGTCCTGTCTTGCTTTTTAGCTTGATATTTTTAAAAAATCACAATCAGGGTCTATCATATGTGAGCCTACTAAAATTCCTGTTTCCCAATTAAACTAAAAGTTTATAAATTTTGAAGTTCCAATACAAATTAGGTGTGATTATTGATTGGGAGGGGAGCAGGGAGACAGCATCAGTTATGGGTTTGCTCAGAGACACCACGTTGGGTTTAAACTTGCTAAAGCAGCCATAAGAGTCTCTCTTGGGTGCTATTTACAGGTTATTTTTTTCTGATTACAATCATGCAATATGATTCCATTTGGGATTTCAAGTAAAGTTGGAATGTTGTATTCCCTAAAGAACGAATAGTGTTTAGTTTAAGGGAGGGGAAAAAAGGAATGTGATACTTCTGGTCAAAAGTTCTCTTTCTGGAATTCATGATAAATGAAAAGAATTTTGGCAGTTCCTATGTCATTATGTGTCTCACAAGCAACGTGCAATTCCTCATGTCACTACAACTTGGTTTTTCACTGAAACAACTGATCTTATTACAAAACAAGTTAAAGAAACAAACAAAGCCTCCTTCAGTTCCTGCCTTGTTTCATTATTAGCATTCACCTTTCCTTTCACCTCACCCACAATCCCAGATATTCAATGCCAAATGTTGATCTCACTGAAGGGCAGGACATTAGGTAATTTAAACATCAGTGAAATTGAATTCAGCTATCCTTAGTCACTGACTGATGACTCTATTCCTATTTGGACATTTTTAAAGTACTACTATGTCCTTCCCGGAAGTTCTTTTTGCATTCCAGATTACAGCAGGGACTGAAGTACAACAAAGGAAAAACGCAAAAAGTCAAGTGCCAAGACAAATTTGAAGCATACACACATATGCAGGTAAGTCTGATTCAAATTCCTGTTCAGTAAGATACTAATCCTTCTGAAAATTTTAAAGAAATATTACTTAATTTAGCATAAAAAACTTAATTTTGCCTTCATGTCAAATTTTAAATGTGATCAGAATGTGTATTTAGATTCTAACATATGAAAAGAGACTTTACAAAGCATTTTATGACTCTGTAATAAATAATATGGATTGTACCACACATCCTGTTTTTCTAATGTCATGTGATAATCGGATATAAGAAATATTTCCATAAGTTTTTAAATCTCCCATTATAAAGCAGAAACTAAATATATCTAGCTGCCCCCTGTCCCATATCAGAGATATCACTGAAGTAGTTAAAATTCATTTCTAAAATTTACCTTAGAGGAATTTCAAAACATAACTTTATAAGAACAATAGAAATCACAACTATCAATTGTACACTCTATTTAAACTGATCAGAGTTCATTTAATAAATGACTACTGTCTTTACTTCTACTGCTGATCACCTGCTAGAGCACCCCCAACCCCAAAAAGCATCTTCCTCTGTTAGAGTCACATCTGCAGGAAAAGGGCTACTAAAAAAAGAACAACCTGCTGTTCCAAGTTAATATCCTGCCAGTGGATATTTGGTAATGCTCAGGTCTGAAAAATGTTTTTAAAGACATAATATCATATTCTCATATGTTTAAGGTACAAATTCCAGTATCAGAAAATTAAAATGGTAGTTGTATTATTCATATATTTTACTGAATATATCTGACACCTTTGTGTGAGTCTGATTTGTATGCTATTTTTCTAACACCTTATAATAACAAAATTGCTCAGTACTCCCTGTTCCCCTTGCCTTTTGCATCAAACATATTTACTACTTATGATTTTCTGCGTAAATACTAGTATCAACAACAAACTAGAGACAGATTTTATTTTGAAAAATCCAGAAAGTGAGAATTTGGAAATATGTACAGATAAAAATGTTGGACGTATACCACAACAAACATAATTATAGTTCATTTGTCTAATCCCTTCCCCTTCTTTCCTCCACAACCCCCCTTCCCCCTCTCCTCTGGTCACTTTCAGTCTGTTCCATGTTTCCATGCCTTTAGTTCTATTTTGTTCATTAGTTTATTTTCTTCATTCATTAGATTCCTCTTATAGGTGAGATCATATGGCATTTGTCTTTCACCACCTGACTTATTTCACTTAGCATACTATTTTCCAGTTCCATCCATGGGGTTGCCAAAGGTGCGCATTCCTCCTTTCTTTCTGCTGTGCAGTATTCCGTTGTGTAAATGTACCAGTTTTTTAATCTACTCATTTACTGATGGGCACTTAGGTTGTTTCCAGCACTTGGGTATTGTAAATAGTGCCACTATGAACACAGGGGTGCATAAATTCTTTTGAATTGGTAATTCAGGATTCTTAGGGTATATTCCCAGCAGTGGAATCACTGGGTCAAAAGGCAGTTACTTCCATTTTTAGTTTTTTGAGGAAATTCCACACTGTTTTCCACAGTGGCTGCACCACAGTGCAGCACAGTGGTTTTCCACAGTCTGCATTCCCACCAACAGTGCACTAAGGTTCCCTTTTCTCTGCATCCTGGCCAGGACTTGTTGTTTGTTGATTTATTAATGATGGGCATTCCAACTGGTGTGAGGTGGTATCTCATTGCGGTTTTAATTTGCATCTCTCTGATAGCTAGTGATGTTGAGCCCCTTTTCATATGTCTATGGGCCCTCTGTATGTCCTCCTTGGAGAAGTATCTATTCAGCTGCTTTGCTCATTTTTTAGTTGGACTGTTTGTTTTGCTGTTGTTAAGGTGTATGAGTTCTTTATATATTTTGGAGATCCAACACTTGTCCAATATATCATTGACAAATATGTTCTCCCATACAGTCAGTTCCTTTTTCATTTTGATGGTTTCTTTAGCAGTGCAGAAAATGTTTAGTTTGATGTACTCCCATTTGTTTATTTTTCATTTCCTTTGCCCTAAGACATATATTGGCAAAAAATATTGCTACATGTGACATCTGAAATTTTCCTGTCTGTCTTTCCCTCTAGGTCTTTTATGGTGTCACAACCTATATTTAAGTCTTTTATCCATTTTGAGTTTATTCTGGTGTACAGTGTAAGTTGGTACTCTAGTTTCATTTTTTGGTATGTACCACTCCAGCTCTCACAACACCCTTTACCGAAGAGGCTGTATTTACTCCATTGTATGCTCCTGCTACCTTTGACAAATATTAATGGTACAGGGACTTGGGTTTATTTCTAGGTTTTCTATTTTGTTCCACTGATCTATATGCCTGTTCTTTTTTTTTCTTTTTCTTTCTTTCTTCTTTTTTTTTTTTTTTTTTTTTGCCAGCGGGGAAGGGAGAAAGAGAGGGAGAGTGTGTGGTTGCCCCTCACACGTCCCCTACTGGGGACCTGGCCCACAACCCAGGCACATGCCCTGATTGGGAATTGAGCCGGCAACCCTTTGGTTCACAGGCTGGCACTCAGTTCACTGACACATCAGCCGGGGCTATGTGCCTGTTCTTATGCCAATGCCAATACCAGACTGTTTTGATTACAGTGACCTTGTAGTATAGTCTGATATCGGGTATTCTGATACCTTCTACTTTATTCTTCTTAAGATTGTTGTGGCTATTCGGTGTCTTTTCTGGTTCCATATAAATTTTTCAAATATTTGTTCTAGACGACATGATAGTGTACATAGAAAAAGTAGTTTCCACCAAAAAATGACTCAACCTAATAAGTGGATCTGGCAAAATAGTGGGATCAAAGTCAATATTCAGAAATTGATGGCATTTTTGTACACCAACAAGGAAATATTAGAAACAGCAACTAGGGGAGAAAATCCCATTTACTATAGCAACAAGAAAAATAAAGTACCTAGGAATAAATTAACCAAGGAGGTAAAACACCTGTACTCAGAAAGCTATACAACATTGAAGAAATAAATTTAGAAAGATACAAATACATGGAAGTATATTTTATGTTCATGGATTGGAAGAATTAACATCATTAAAATGTCCATGTCACCCAAAGCAATCTATAGTTTCAATGCAATTCCTATTAAAATACCAATGGCATATTTCACAGGTATAGAAGTTTTGCCATTTTAATTACGATGTGTCTTGGTGTGGGCCTCTTTGAATCCATCTTGTTTGGGACTTTCTGTGCTTCCTGGACTTGTATGTCTATTTCCTTTACCAGGTTAGGTAAGTTTTTGGTCATTATGTCTTCAAATAGTTCTCAATCTCTTGCTCACTCTCTTCTCCTTCTGGTACTCCCATGATGCAGCTGTTGTTATGCTTCATGCTGTCCCAAAGGTTTCTTAAGCTCTCCTCATTTTTTTTAATTCTTTTTTCTTTTTGCTGTTCTGCTTGGGTATTTTTTTTTTCTACCTTGTCTTCCAAATCAATGATTTAATCTTTTGCTTCATCTAACCTATTGTTTATTCCTTCTAATTTATTATTTACTTCAGATACTGCATTATTTCTGACTGGTCCTTTTTATGGTTTCTATGTTTTTTGACATGCTGTTGAGTATTCTTATAATCATTACTCTAAATTCTGTATCTAATAAATTGCTTACTTCCACTTCATTTATATCTTCTTCTGGAGAATTCTCTTGTTATCTCATTTGCGGCCTATTTCTTTTTATTCCTATTTTGGCTGCCTCTTTGTCTTTGCTTCTATGCATTTAAGTAGTTTTGCCCTTGGCAACCTGTTTGTAGCTATCACTGATCCACATCTTGTGGCTCCCTCTGCTGGGCCTGATTGTGTGCAGAAAGAAGCAAACTGAGCGCCAAGACTGGCTTTTACCAGCACTGGTCCAGGGAAGGGTCAACTACAGTCTCAGAGCTCCCAGAGACTCACCTTGGCCTGCAGGCTTTCTGTTAGGCTTAATCACTTGAATAGCCTCCAGCTACACTCCTCAGCAGACTAGCTTAAACTCCATAGGATGAGAAGAGAGGGATTCCTGTGGGTGGGGCTGATGCTTCCCTCCAGGCTGACGTCACATGGAGGGGAGTTCTCTGCTTCAGAAAGATGTCCTCTTCAGTTTGGGGGTGACTCAGCACAAGGATCCTGGCAGCTGACCTTTCAGCTCTCTCCCTAGAGCCACCAAACCCAGACTCTCCCCACAGGACTCGAGTCTACCTTGCTCTCCCTCTAACAATGCCAGGGTAATTGGCTACAAGAAAATTTTTGTATGTTGGTCCTTCAAGAAGCTCTCTGCTTCTCTAGCCATCTTACCCTGGCAGACAGAAGAAACTCCACCATTCTTCATAGCCAGATGCTAGTTGGGTTCCTTTCCCAGATCTGGTGCTCTAGGCTGGGGAGCCCAGCTTTGGATTTAGACCCCATACTTCTCAGAGAGAAACCATCTCAGCTGCTGAAATATCCCTCTGATACTTTGGCTGCCACCCACGGGAGACCAACCAGCCCTCTCCTGTCTCCATACTTCTTACCAGTCTTGTTGTAGTGGTGCTGTTTCTTCTGTAAGTCCTTGCTTGGTTGTAGGCATCTCTCCAGCTAGTGTTCAGTTTCTTATTCAGGATAATTTTCCTATAATTTAGCTATAATTCCAGTTTGGTCCTAGGAGGGAGGTAGTGTAGCTTACACCTACTCTGCAACTGCCTTCTTGCCTTCTTACCTTCTTACCTATTCTTAAGTGTACAGTTCAATCATGCTGACTGTGTTCACACTGTTGTGCAACTAGATCATTAAAATTGAAACTCTATACCCACTGAACATCTCCCCCAGCTCCTGGCAAACATTATTCTACTTTCTGTTTCTAAGAGTGTGTGACTACTTTAGATACCTCATATAAGTGAAATCCTAAGTGAGCCTCAAGGTTCATCCATATTGTTTCAAGGGATAGTATTTCCTCCTTTTTTGAAGCAATGTACACATGACATTTTCTTTATCCATTCATTAGTCAATGGACACTTGGGTTACTGCCACATTTTAGCTATTGCGAATACTGCTACTATGAAATGGTTGCACTAATAACTTTTTGAGACCCTGCTTTCAGTTTTTTGAGTATATACCCAGAAGTAAAACTACAGAACAATATAGCAATTCTATTTTTTAATTTTTTTTTTGTGAAACTGCCATACTGTTTTCCACAGAGGCTGCACCATCTTACGTTCCCACCAACAGTGCACAGGGTTCCAAAATTCTCCACATCCTTGCTAACACTTTTCATTTTCTGACATCTTTTCACAGTAGTCATCCTAATGGGTGCGAGGTAGTATCTCACTGTGGTTTTGGTTTGCATGTCTCTGTTAGTGATGACCTAATGGAATAACCTTTAGAGTCAGCGATATGGAACTGACAATCAGAAGAGAAAACAATCATGTACTTAGATAACAGCAAAGATATTCAGGTAAGACTGGTTTGCTTCCTTCACCCCACTCAGACTGCTGCTTTCTCTGAATCTCCCCATCTCTCCTTTTTACATACAGTACTCTCTCTTTCAATCCAATTCTGTTAAGAAAGAATTTAATATGGATTTGGGAATATTTCTGAGTTCTCACTGGGTATTTACATACAAAGCCTTAACACTGTTTAGATGAGGAAAGATTTTTTTTTCAAATGGTAAGAAGGAGAAGCTTAAAAGACAGAGGTACTCAGGGCTGATCCTCTCACAAGTCTATTTTAAAAATAACTAATTAGTATTTGGATACCTATTTTACCTAAAACTGACCATTTTTTTAAACCCAACATTAATTTAAAAATGTACTTTAGTAAACACAATTACTTGGAGACCTGTGCAATAAAGTACATATTTCTTAGTTATTTTAGAGTGTGTAGTTAAACTTCAAAGCAAGTCCTGAAAATCTAATTAATATTTTAATCATGATGACTTTCCAACATCTCATTTACTCAACACCCTCCATTATACAGAATATAGCCAAGACTCTAAAAACAGGCCAAACAAGCAAATAGTTAAATAGTAAAATTAGGTATCAACCACCTTTGCTGAAAGAAATTTAATTTTCCTTATAGGAGAATCCGTTGCCTCTCAATGAGGTATTGGATACTATCAGTTTACACACAATTTTAGCAATTTTAATTACATGATTTTTCCAGTCTATAACAAATGCATTCACATTGGGGGTGAAGACGGAAACATGGAAATCTGAACAAACACATCACTTATCACAGCACATTAGGAGAACTGATACTCAAATTGAGTAGCTTACTCGTTAAAAATTAAATTACACTGGTATACAATCTTGGAAAGGTACACAGCTCTGAAGGTATGCACTTCTGCAGCTGTGATGCATGCGCATGCGCACACACGATAACTCATCTACACCTTCCTCTGTTCTCAAATCTTGGCTCTATTATGAGTCATCACACAAGCAGCTCATTATTTTCTCTTTCCCCCTCCCTGCCCAGTCTCATCATTCCAATCACCTGACTCAGCTATCAAAATCCTTCCCCCTATTTTCCCTACTAAAAGTGAAGAATGCATCAGGATTGAAATGTCAAAAATACTGCAAAACTGAATCCAAAAATGTTCACCTTTGAAAGGGAAAGGTGGAGAGGAAGAATATGGAGGAAAAGAAATGGCAGTTAAGAAGTGAGTCAATAGGTCTAGATCACAAATACTTGTCATTTATTTGAGTAAAAATATATTCATTCCTTCTGTCTCAGTAGTTTATTTATAAAGACACTTTCAGGTATTATATACTATTAATATTTGTTCTACCCTCTTCTTCTTTAGTATCAGTAGGAAAAACTGAAGGATTTCCTTATTATCTGGGTAGTTTTATAAAACCCCACAACAGGAAATCTCCCAAAGAATGTGATATTTAAATTTTTGTATTTTTATTTTCAAAATTTCTTAAAATACACAAGAATGAAAATCTTCTAGCCCTACTTGAAAAAAAAATTTCTTATGCCTCTAAAGTAAATAAATTTTCCTATATTGCTTTAGCTCTATTAATATACACATTTAACTGTTTTTTAGATAAAAAAATTGTTTCTGTCTACATTTTCCTTTTTTCATTAAGTGTGTCATGGATAGCTCCCAGATAAATCTCCCTAATTCTTTCCATAGATCTGGAACTTGCTGCATTTACCTAACCATAAGGTTACCAAGTATTCTGCTATTGTAAGAGAGGCCAATGAACATGCTTGTTGTAACAAATTAGAATCTCAGCATTAATGTATGAATATGCTTGCACAGTTACCAATACTTGCTTATATATCTTTCATAATGTGGCCAATCTCATAGCCAAACTCTTCATTCACTGTTATTTTAATTTGCCTTTAAAAATTATGACTGCAGCCCTGGCCAGGTGGCTCAGTTGGTTGGAGTGTTGTCCACACACCAAAGGGTTGCAGGTTCAGTACCTAGTCAGGGCAGGTTCAATACCCAGGTTGCAGGTTTGGTTCTCCGTGGGGGTGCCTACAGGAGGCAACTGATCAATGTTTCTCTCTCACATAGATGCTTCTTTCTCTCTCTCCCCTTCCTTCCCTCTCTCTCTCCTTCCCTCTAAAACCAATGAAAACATATCCTCATGTGAAGGCTTAAAAAAATGATGATGGTCATGGGTGGCAACTTCTTATGAGTTACTAGGCAATATGAATGCCTTCTTCAGTGAACAGTTTATATTTTTTATTTTAGGTTTTATTATTCATTTCTCTAGATGCTCACTAATTAAGGATATCAACCTTTTTATTTAAACTGGTTTGATAATGTTTACTACCTCACTACACAGTTTTTTTAAAAATTATCAAAAACTTGGAACTAACAAAGGGTATATATATAGTACATCCTTTCAATGTCACACTGGAGAACTGTTTTAACAAGCCCACCAAAGGATTATTTAATTTTTAAGAATATAACTGTGGTGGACTTTCTATTTACTGTCTGATAAGAGCCCAGACACCCTGAATTTCCATGTAACTTATACATTTCTGTCCTGGAGAAAACACAAATCTAAAGGTTATGGTTTTAAAACTCTGCAGGATATTCACTGGTTTTATATCTCATCAATCTTATTATTATGGCATTTTTTGAAAACACCTTTCTAAAAAGTATTTTCTTCAAATATCCTGGAATCTACCTTATCTTACTAGTTTCAGCACCAATGAAAAGGCTGAATGAGTTTTAGACATGTGTTCATTCTCTGTTTGTATGAGAATTTATTTATAATGTTTGATATTATACTTTGGCAGAAGCATTTAATTTATTTGTAGATATATTTATCTTTTCTATTTCCTTTCAGGCTTCTGGGCTTTCTTTTCAACTGAGGAGGACCACCTCCATCTCTGCATGGTAAAAACAAATAAAAATGTATGGTACATTCTGCTTTCCAAATCACGCCATCCCATAATCCTTTTGAACAAATCACAAAGTATTTCTATACCTCTGAGACATTTCAAATACTTCATAACAGTTTCTAAAATTTAAGGGGCGAAAGAAAAGTGATTCAAAATACTGACACAAACACTATATGGTAACTTAAAGAAAAAGAAAAAATGTATTTTCTTATATTTACCTTAGATTTTTAAATCATTTTACTCATTTTATCATGAAAGCTGTAATCATATAGTTTTATTCTTTCAATACTGATATAATTCATTCAGTAGTGTTGCCTTCATATAATTAACTGAGATGCTTTCTATATTTCCAATGTTTTGAAATGGTTTTAATAAGTGAAGAATTACTAGTTAATGATCTATACTAGAAAGGGCAGGAGGCCAAAAAAACCACATGGGTCTGCTGCCTTTCTTAAGACTGATCTTTAACAATTCTTTTCTTAATTATTTAAATTAATTTTTATCTTACAGTAACTTTAAAAAAAGTTTTAAATATAATACAAAGTCCCTGTATATTCTTCACCAGCTACTTCTAATATTAACATCTTATATAGCCATAGTACATATGTCCAAACTAAGAAATTAACATTAGTATAACACTATTAACTAAGCTACAGACTCTGTCTAGATTCCTGTTTTTCCCCTCATGCCCTTTTCCTGTTCCAGGAGATAACTGGATTGCATTTAGTATCTTGACTCCTTGGTTTCCTCTGACACATGACAGTTTTTCAATCATTTCTTTTTTATAAACTTGACAGTTTTAAAATTACTAGTCATCTTGCTGCAGAATGTCCTGCAATTTGGATCTGTCTGATATGTTCTCATGTCTAGCCTGTCATTACAGGCTTTGGGGAAGAACACCACCGCACTGAAAAGCCTTTCTCGTTGTATGGTATCAGTGGTCCACTGTACCAACATGACTTATTACTGGTGATGATTATTCTGACCATTTGGTTATTAACAATATATTTTACTTCATCCATTGTTATCAGTCTGTTCAAATTTTCTACATCTTGAGTTTCATTCTGATAATTTATATTTTGTTTTAAAAAGGCAATTTGTCTCACTTAAAATTTAAAAAACTTTACATGTTTAAAACTGCACAAAATCTTTCACTCCTTACTGTTAATGTCCTCTCCCTCTGTGGTTATATTGCCTTTCTCAATCTTAATGCTGTGTATCATTGTTTTTAGTTTTTTCTTTTTTTCCTAGCTTTCTTTGAGACTTGTCTATTTCGCACATCTTTTGAGTTTTATTTTAAGTTATATTTTTGGTTTTCTGATTTTTTTGGCAACTTTTAACTCCATTATTTACCAAAGAAGAAGTATTTAGATATTGACAGATGGCCAGGGTGTTGACAGATCAAAAGTTAAGAGAAGACAAACAAAACAAAGCAGGTGACTAAAGCAACAGAGGACTGGAAAATATGGGGCATGCAATCTGACCCAGCTACAGTATGTAATACATGCAGGAATGGGAAAGTAAGAATAGTTATAAGCAATACTGAACAGATTGAAGTGAAATATTATGTTCAATAAATAGATCTCAAAAGGTACATATGAAATTTCCATGTAATCTAACAATCCCATTTCTGGATATAGTTTCAAAAGAGTTACTTAAATAATGATTTAACAAGAAAAATAGAAGACAAGCCATAGACTGGGAGAAAATACTTGCAAAAGACACATCTGATAAAGAACTATTTTCCAAAGTATACAAAGGACTCTTACACCTCAAAAATAAGAAAACAAACAACACACTTAAAAAATGGACCAAAGACCTTAACAGATATCTTACCAACAAAGATATACAGTTGGCAAATAAGCATATAAAATGATGCTCCACTTCATATGTCATCAGGGACATGCAAATTAAGACAATGTGATATGTGATACTGCTATATACCTTTGGAATAGCCAGAACCCAGAACACTGACAAAAACAAATGCTGGCAAAAATGTGGAGCAATGGGAACTCTCATTCATTGCCTGTGGGTATACAAAGCAGTAAAAAAGGTAGAGTTACTTTAAAACAGTTTGGTGGTTTCTTATAAAACAAGATATACTCTTACCACATGATAAAGCAATCACCTCCCTTGCTGTTTACTCATGAAGTTGAAAATTTCATATCTACATGAAATCCTGCACACTGATGTTGATAGCAGCATTATTAATAATAACCAAAACTTGGAGGCAACCAAGATGTCCTTTAGTAGGTGAGTGAATAAACTGTGATACAGCCAGACAATAAAATATTATTCAATACTAAAAAGAAATGAGCTATCAAGCCATGAAAAGACATGGGTGAACCTTAGATGCTCATTTCCAGTCTGAAATGGCTACATATTGTATGATTCCAACTATATGCCATTCTGAAAAAGGCAAAACTCTGGAGACAATAAAAAGATCAGTGATTACCTGGGGTCTGGGGGCAGGGAGATAACAGAGACCAGAGGAATTTTAGGGCACTGAAAATACTCTGCATGATATTGTAATGATGGACATATGTGTTTGTACCTCTGTCCAAATCCAGAGAATGTACACCACCAAGAGTGAACTCTAAGGTAAACCATATAGTCACTTAGGTGTTATGATATGTCAATGTAGATTCAACTTTGATAAAAAGTATACCATTCTGGTGAGTGGTGTTGACAACAGGTAAGGCAATACATGTGTTGGGGCAGGGGGTACATGGAAAACCCCAATGCCCCCTTCTCAATTTTGTTGTAAACTTAAAATTTCCCTAAATAAATGAAGTCTTTTTGTGTTTAAAAAAAAAAAAAAAAAGGATGGATTGGCAAAGAGTTTCCCTATCAGGTTAGCTTCACAATCTTCTGAAGAAGGTAGACTAACCCCTCTCCAATGCTTGCCACCTTTTCCATGCTGTTTTCTCTGTAAACACGCTTTCACTATCTCCACATCCTACCTCCTATCTGAATCTAACCCATCTTCCATGAAGTCTTTCCCAACAATTCCAGTTTTACTTCTACTTTCTGTTCAAACATCCTTTTGTGCCAAAGTACGCCACTTGTGTATAATCAATTTAAGTATTTTATTTATTAATATCATTTATCAGTTAAATATAGTCTTTATCTATTGGAAGACACCGAACAAATCATAAGCTCTTGATAGGGATTATGTCACTTTTTCCCCACATTCCTACACAGCCTATCATTGTGCTAAATAATAGGGTACAAAGAACAAAAATATTAGGTTGGCTAAAAACTCCATTTTAGTTTTTTCCATAAAAGATACTTTTTTCTATTTATTTTACTGTTGTTCAATTACAGTTGTCTGCATTTACCCCCATCACTCCCTGTACCCCATCCAAACCCACCTCTCTCCCTTGCTTCCACCCCCCACCTTGGTTTTGTCCATGTGTCCTTTATAGTTGTTCCTGAAAACCCTTCCCCCTATTATCCCCTCCCACTGTCCCTCTGATTACTCTCAGATTGTTCTTAATTTCAATGTCTCTGGTTATATTTTGCTTGCTTTTTTCTTTTGTTGATTAGGTTCCAGTTAAAGGTGAGATTATATGGTATTTGGCCCTCAACGCCTGGCTTATTTCACTTAGCATAATTTATTTTCACCAATAACTTTATTGATTTGGATATTTTGAGTATGTTGGCTATCTCCCACTGTTGGCTTCTAGTGGGTAGAGGCCAAGGGTGTTACTAAACACCTTCCAATGCATAAAAACAGCAAAGAATTATTTGGCCAAAATGTCAATAGTACCAGGAAACTTCACAAACCACTTTTGACACGTTCAGCAGTCAGAGCAGCTTCTCCATACACTGCACAAATCTATTTTTGTGTTTCAGTTGTGTTTTCACCTTTCTTGAAATAGTAAAACATAATATGCCAAAAATGTTGCGTATTTTCTTCCATGTTTGAAATTAAAATGGCTGCACAGGAATTCACCAATTTTGATATTTTTAAATGCATGCTGATATGATATCTATCACAATGCAGTCTAACAAAATTGTTTAGAATAAATTTAAAGACCACGCTACTAAAACAACTGTATGAAAAAATGCAAACCTACAAAAAAATCAAAAATAACATAATAAACACATACTTGTTTATTTGCCAGCTCATTATCCATCTTCCTAACGACACTAGTTCCATGCAGTCAAGGATTAAGTCTGTTTTACATACTGTCATAGAGAAAGTACCTATCAAACTGCTGGTGAAACCTTCTGTAAATAAATGCAAATAACTATTGAGTAAGGTAATACAGTGGCTAATATTTTATAAAGTCCAAAATTTGCACATATGCTTACATCATTAACAACAACAACGACCCCTCTTCCCTTCAAAACAATTGATTCTGCCTTCCTGAAAACTAAAAGCAAAGGTTAATATTTTTGCAAGGGTTACCACAGAAGAGCCATCTACTTCTGTGCCCACCTATCCCGCAGCATGTTTGAATGCCAACAACACAGGCCGTGTAAAGAAGCTGTAATGGTGCATCATGCACTGATTAAAAGCATTGATGACTGTATAGTACTGAACTTCCAAGTCCTAAACAATGATTCGTTAGACTGAAAAGTGAGAGATAACATATTGTCAGTTTTACTAATTTATATACTAATTTTATTAATTGATTTTGTTGAGAATTTAAAGAAAAATTCTCAACAAAATAAAAAGCAGTGAATTTATAGTTGTAAACCATCAGTTTAAAACAATGTAGGGAATCAGGTAGGGAAAATAGCTGTGTTTTCTTTCAGACTATATGTCCTAATAATTTTATATGAATAAATGTTTATTATTTCTGCTTGTTTTCTTATCTAGTTTAATTCAGCTGTCAAAACAGGAATTCCTGTCCACCTGAATCAACGCAGACAGTAACCAAACAAGTTGACCACAGGCTCAAAGAGTCATGTCTCCAACAGAAAGCTTATTTCTTGCTCCTTTGCTATTATTTCTTTGGTGGTAAGCATCTTGAGAAAAGTGGTTTTGTTGTTACCTGCCTACAACTTCTCTTCTCAAAGCAATCAGCAGCTACTCATCAGACACACAGCCATGCACTCTGTGTTTAAGCCTTAAGGAAACTAAGAAATTGAACTAAGTAAAGCAGGTTGCTCTTAGATCAGCTCACAACCTCATTAGATCCTCCTGTAATTTAAAAAAATTTATCTATTTTTGTTACTCTTGATGCTCATTTTAACTTAACCCATCTAAAAACCCTAAACAATAATAGATTCAACCTGTAAAATATATTGCACATCCATCCATTTCTCTCCATATCCACTGCCATCACTCTGGTTCAAACCACTTTTTAAAAAGATTTTATTGGTTTTTATTTTTAGAGAGAGGGGAAGGCAGGAGAGGGAGGAGAGGGAAACATCGAGCAAAAGATAAACACTGATCAGTTGCCTCTAGTACACACCACAATCAGGGACCAAACCCACTACCCAGTCAGTATGTGCCCTGACCAGGAATTGAACCTGCAATCCTTTGTTTTGTAGGAAGATGCCCAACCAACTGAGCCACACCAGTCAGAGCCAAACAACTTTTTTAAAATTTATATTTTATTGATTATGCTATTACAGTTGTCCTAATTTTTTCCCCTTTGCCCCCCTCCTCCACTCAGCGCTCCCTACTCCCTCAGGCAATTCCCCTACCATTGTTCATGTCTATGCATCATGCATAGAAGTTCTTTGGCTTCTCCACTTCTTATACAGTACTTTACATCCCTATGGCTATTCTGTAACTTTGTATTTGTACTTCTTAATCCCCTCACCTCTTCATCTATTCTCCCCCCTCCCATCTGGCAACCATCTGGCAAACTCACTTTTTTCTCTTGCTGCTTTTAAGATTTTCTCTCTTTAACCTTTAGCATTTTAATTACTATGTGTCTTGCAGTGAGCCTCTTTGCATCCATCATAATTGGGACTCTCTGTGCTTCCTGTGCATGTCTATTTCCTTCACCAAATTGGGGAAGTTTTCTTTCATTAATTTTTCAGATAGATTTCCAATTTCTTGCTTTTTTTCTTCTCTTTCTGGCAACCATATGAGGCAAATGCTGGACCTCCTGAAGTTGCCCCAGACGCTGTTAACACTATCCTCATTTTTTTGGATTTTCTTCTTCTTGTTTGCATGGTTTTTGCTTCCTTATGTCCCAAGTCATTGATTTGATTCTCAGCTTCATCTACTCCACTGTTGGTTCCCTGTAAATTGCTCTTTATTTCAATTATTGTATACTTCGTTTCTGACTGGGTCTTTCTTATGCTGCTGAGGTCCTCACTAAGTTCCTTGAGCATCATATAAACAGTATTTTGAACTCTGAATCTGAGAGATCGTGTATCTCCATTTTGTTTAGCTCTTTTTCTGAGTTTTGTTTTGTTCTTTCATTTGGGCCATGTTTCTTTGTCTCATCATTTTGGCAGCCTCCCTGTGTTTGTTTCTATGTATTAGGTAGAGCTGCTACAACTCCATCTTGGTAGTGTAGTCTAATGTAGTAAGTGTTCTGTAAGGTCCAGTGGCACAGCCTCCGCTATCACCCAAACTGGGTACTCAAGGTGCACCCTCTGTGTGGGCTGAGTACACCTTCCCTTTGTAGTTGAGCCTCAGATGCTGTTGGCAAATCAATGGGAGGGATTTACCCAGGCCAGTCAGCTGCAAGGATTAGCTTTGACACTGACCACCAATCTCCACCCTCCATGGAGGAACAGCTGTGCAGGGGCACAGTGGTGGTGCTCTGATGTGGTGTGTGTCCAACCACTGGGTGCACTGGCTCTGGGGTTTCCCAGGTGGTATAGGCCAAGGTCAGCCCCCACCTGTGTTTTGACCAAGGCCACCCTGCCTGAGCTGTAAAGCAATCTGAGATGGCTGCTACTTGTGCTGGGCTTGGAGATTCCCAGGAGAAGCCAAGCTGTGAACCTAATCTGGCTGCCACTAGGGCTCACAAAGGCCAACTGTTGCTTGTTTGATAGGATTTGGGAGCCAAGACCTGCCATTTTTATGGAAAAGCAGCTTGGTGGGCCTGTAAATTGGGTGGGGTAGAGCCTCTGGGAATCTCCAAGGTGGGTCAAACAGTGTTAGCAAAGTAATTGGAGTCCCAGGTGTGGCACCAGCTTACTGACTGTGTGGAGGGGTTTAGCAAAGGGACAATCACCTCTGCTCACCTTGATGCCAAACAACACTTCAGCTTCTCCCTGTATGCCACTTGTGCCTTTCAAACTGTTGCCCTGGTGCTGAAGCTCAGAGAGAGTGAGTCTGAGTAGGTGAGTCTGTGTGTGGGTTCTTTAAGAGGAAATAGTTGGAGCTCCAGCAGTTTCTTCCACTAATTCAATCCCCACTGGGTTTTGTAGGGGATTTTGTAGGGGAAGCCAGAAGTTGTAGGGACTTATCTTCCTGGCATTGGTACCCTGGCCTGGGGGGCCTAGTCGGTCTGGGACCCCTTGCTCCCAAGGCATCCCTCCCAAATTTTTATCCATGTGGGTATGGAAACAGCCTGTTCTGTGTCTACACCCCCCCACCCCCACCAGTCTGGATGGATGTGGTTTCTTTAATTACATAATTAGACTTCCATTCAGCTCGATTTCTGATGTTCCTAAGTGACGGTTGTTGTATATTTTAGTTTTAATCTTGATGTGGCTGTGTGAAGAGGCGAGCCATGTCTACCTACACTCCATCTTGACTGGAAATTCCAAACCATTTTTTTTAAATAAAGCTACTGCATCAACTAACTAACTAACTAACTAACTAATTAGCTAACACAAACTGCCTGATGTCTTACCTCCACTCTTGCTATATATAGGCTAGTGTGTGCGCTTTCTAAACTCTAAACTACAATTTCAAAATTTCATTAAGCTTAAAAAATTTATTTTGAAAATTTTCAAAATTTGAAAAAGAATCTAATGAATATGCATATTCCTATTACTCACACTTAACAATTATTAAGACTGTGTTGCAATTATTTCTCTCTTTTTAATTGTGGTATAATTGATATATAACATTATATTCATTTCAGGTATACAACATAATGATTCAATATCTGTATATAATGTGAAATGACAAGTCATCCTCTAATTTTGTTAAAATCAATTAATTGTAAATCATCTAACTTTCCAAAGGATTCATATCCAGATAAGAATGATTTAGTTTCTCATTTTCTGGAAAATACATAAAATGACTGCTCAAAAAATTATCTTATGAATATTCATTATATTCATATTAATTATATTCATAAGATATATCACCTAGAGATATCTTCTTTAATCAAATATACCAAAAAGGATAGAAAAAAATTTAAAATACTCTGAAATTTCAATATACCACTGTCAAAACAGTATTTTTTAACTTTTTGTTTTGAGATCACTTACAATCTAAGCAAGTTGCAAAGATAGTTAGAGAGGAGCTTCTTGCTCACTTCACGCAGTCTCCCTGAATGGTTACTTCTTATGCAACTACAGTACAATATCAAAACCAGGAAACCAAAATTGGTACAAATGTGTATACACAGTTCTGTCATTTTATCACTTGTACATATCTGGGT
Source organism: Phyllostomus discolor (assembly GCF_004126475.2). Taxonomy (NCBI): domain Eukaryota; kingdom Metazoa; phylum Chordata; class Mammalia; order Chiroptera; family Phyllostomidae; genus Phyllostomus; species Phyllostomus discolor. Next base: position 128,985,656 of record NC_040908.2, read on the forward strand.
AATTACCAGCACAAACAAAAAATAAAAGCATTCCATTACCACGAAGACCTCCCTCAGGCTGCTCCTTCATAGTTCCATCCAACTTCCTCACCCATCGCAATGCCCGGGCAACCAGTAATTTGTTCACGATCTCTATAATATTGTTATTTGAGAATATTATATAAATGGAATCATATACTATGAGCCTTCCTGAGATTGGCTTTTTTCCATTCAGTATAATGACTTCAGAACCATTCAAGCTTTTGAGTGTATCAATAGTTTACTACATTTTATTACTCAGTATTATGAGATGGTATATTACATATAGATGGACAGACAATCCTTGTTATTGTTATTTAAGATTGAGATTTGAGAGTTCTCTATATGTTCTACATGTAAATCCACTGTCAGATATGTGGTTTGCCAGTATTTTATCCCAGTCTTATCATCCTCAGCACAGACATTCTTAATTTTAATGAATTCCAATTTATAAATTTTTCTTTTATAGATTATGCCTTTTGCATCATGTCTACGAAATCTTCAAGTCTTAGTTCCCAAAGATGTTGTATGTTTTCTTTAAAAGTTGTCTAGTTTTACATTTTAAACTTTAATCTGTGATCCATTTTGAGTTATTTTATACAAATTGTGAGCTTTGGATCAAGATTAACTTTTTTATGGTCTGTCAATATCCAATTTATATCACAACACTACATTCTCCACTGAATTGCTTTTTCATCTTTGTCAAAGATCAGGTAGCTGCTACCACAGGGGGGCTATTTCTGGGTTCACTATTCTGTGCCACTGATGTATATATGTATGTTTCTACCAAGCCACATAGTCTTAATCACTGTAGCTATAAGCCTTTAAAAAAAGAACAATGATTACTCCCACTGTATTCTTCTTTTTCAAAAGTGTTCAGCAATCCTAGTTGCTTCACCTTTATAAGTATATAAAGTATAGAGTAATCTCATCCATGCATTTAAAAAAGTCTTTGGGGATTTTAATAGGAATTATGCTAAAACTATGTATCAATTTGGATAGAATTAGCATCATCACTACATTGAGTCTTCCAATTCATGAATATAATATGCCTCTTCATTTATTCAGATCTTTGATTTTTATTTTATTCATCAGCATTTTGTAGTTTCAGCACACCCATCCTGTATATGTTCTGTTGGATTTACTTCTAAGTACATCATTGTTTAATTGCTTATAAATGATATCACATTTTTATTTTTTCACGTGTTCATTGCTAGTATACAGAAATACAATTAATTTTTGTATGTTGATCTCATATACTGTGAATGTGTGGAATTCATTAGTTCTAAAAATATCTTTGTGAATTCCTTGGGATTTTTTACATAGAACATGTCACTTGCAAACAACATTTTTATTTATTTCTTCCTTTCATTTATATACTTTTTATTTCCTGGTTCTGCCTCACTTTGCTGGTTAGAACTTCCAGTACTATATGGAATATAGACATCCTTACCTCACTGCAAATCTTAGAGGGAAAGCATTCAGTTGTTCACTATTAAGGATAATGTTACCTATAGGCTTTTTGTAGATGCTATCTATCAAGCTGAGATAGTTTATTCCAAGTTTTATTTATTTTTGAAACATAAATATCATCTTTTATTTTATAATTTCAAACACTCAGTATTAGCCCAATTCTCATACCTCTGTAGCTAAATATGTGGTATACATTCTTTTTGTTGTTGCTGCTCAAGTACAGCTATCTCTATTTTCATCCCACCATACCCATCCCCACCTCCCACCCTCGATCCTATCCCTATTTAGCTTTGTCCATGGGTCCTTTATACATGTTCCTTGACGACCCTTTCCCCTCTTTCCCCTGTTAGCCCCTCTGCCTTTCCCTCTGGTTAGTGTCAGTTTGTTCTTTATTTCAGTGTCTCTGGTTATATTTTGCTTGCTTGTTTGTTTTGTTGATTAGGTTCCTCTTATAGATGAGATCATATGGTATTTGTCTTTCATTGCCTGGCTTATTTCACTTAGCATAATGCTCTCCAGATCCACCCATGCTGTCATGAAGGGTAGGAGCTCCCTCTTTCTTTCTACTGCAATGTACCAATGTTTTTTGATCCATTCATTTACTGATGGGCACTTAGGTTGCTTTTTTTAAAGTCATGAGTAGGTGTTAAATTTTGTTAAATGCTTTCTCTACATTGATATGGCCATGTGATGTGATCTTTATTTTTTACAGGTTAATATGATATAGATGACATTAAGTTGATTTTCAAATACGGAAACAGCCTCACATCCCAATAAATGAATTTAATTATGGTATATAATTATTTTGGTATATTGTTTAGTTCAATTTGGTAATGTTTTATTAAGAAGTTTCACTCCTAAATTCAGAAAAAATGTTGGTCTGTGGTTTTCTTTTTTGTATTGTCTTTCTGGTTTTAGTATCAGGGTAACACTGGCTTCCTAAAATAAATTGTGAAGTGTCTCTTTCTCTTTACTCTTTGGAAAGGACTGTGTGAAATTGGTGATAATTCTTTGAACATTTCACAGAATTCTACAAGTGAAATCATCTAGGCCTAGAGATTTCTAGTTTGAAAACTTTTAAATTACAAATTCAATTTCTTTAATAGTTATACTATTCAAATTACATTGGGCTGGCCAAAAAGTTCATTTGTTTTTTTCCATAAGTTGGCTCTACAGCACTTAGGTGTCTTAAACCTCATTGGAAACAATTTTTTTAGACTGTATTGTAAGAGCTGTCATACCGACATGCACTTTTTAAAAACTTATCAAAATTGAAGAATTTTTGTGTAGCTATTTTAATACTGATAATGGAAGAAAATACACAACATTTTTGGCACATTATGCTTTATTATTTCAAGAAAGGTAAAAATGTAATTGAAACTCAAAGCATAAAAAACATTTGTGGAGTGTATGAAGGAGGTGCTATGACTGATCGAATGTGTCCAAAGTGGTTTGTGAAGTTTCGTGCTGGAGATTTCTCATTGGATGATGCCCCATAGTTGGGTAGACCAGTTGAAGTTCATAGTGATCAAATTGAGGCATTAATTGAGACCAGTCAACATTATACCATGCAGGAAGACAGCCAATGTACTCAAAATATTCAAATCTATAAAGTTATTGGTAAAAATAAAAAATGTGTCTTTTAGTTTACAGAAAAAACTAAATGGGCTTGTTGGCCAACGCTATATATTTCATATTGGGTGAGTTGAGTAGTTTGTGCTTTTCAAGGCTTTAGTTCATTTCATTTAGCTTGCCAAATTTATGAGTGGAGCCATTTGTAGTATTCCCTTAATAACTGATAGCTGTAGGGTCTGTAGTGATATACCCTGTTCCATTCTTGATATTAATAATTTCTACCTTGTCTCTTATTTGTCAGTCTTACTAAGGAGACTATCAATTTTATGATCTCTTCAAAGAGCCAGCTTTTTGTCTCACTAATTTCCTCTATTGTTCTCCTATTTTCAATTTCATTTGTTTCTACCCTTATGTTTATTATTTCCTTCCTTTTGCTTCTCTAGATTATTTTCCTCCTCTTTCTTCGTTTTTTTTTTAAGTAGGAACATAGATTGTTTATTTCAAACTTTTTCTCTTTTCCAATGTTGCTTTATATGCTGCTTTGGCTGCATCTCAAATATTTGATATGTTGTATTTCACTTAATGCATTCATAGTATTTCTTTAACTTTTTTTTTTTTTTCATTTCTTTGACCCATGGATTACTGAAAAACACAGTTTAGTTTTCAAGTGTTTAGTGATTTTCTGTTATCAAATTCTAGTTTTATTCCACTGTGGTCAGAAAACATTCTGTATGATTTCTATTCTTTTTAAATTTTTTTCAGGATATTAACTTTTTAACCTGAAAAATTATAAATTTATAGAACATAAGTGTTCTATAAATATAGACTAGATCCAGGTGGTTGATAGTAAATACTTGCTGGTTTTATCTAGTTGTTCTATCAATTGTTGAGAAAAGGATGTTGTAGTCTTTTAACTGTAATTGTGGATTTGTCTATTTCTCCTTTCACTATGTTTTGGTTCATATTTTTGTAATTCTGTTGTTTGGTGCACCCACATTTAAAATTTCTATGACTTCTTGACAGATTGATGATTTCATGGCATAATGCCCTCTCTGTCCTAGTCTTTCATTCTTTCCATTCTTTTCCTTTCAAACTACCTATATTATATTTGAAGTGAGTCATACAGATATCATAAAATAGGTCATGATGTCATTTTTAACCACTCTGCCAGTATCAGCCTTTTAACTAGTACACTCATACCATTAACATTAGTGTAATTATTTATATAATGGGGTTCAAGTCTGCAATTTTATTTTTGTTCCATTTTACATTTCTTTTTCTGCCTTCTTGTATGTTACTTGAACATTTTTTTAGAATTCCATTTTTATTTATTCATAGTGCTCTTGAGTATATTTTTGTTACAGATGTTGTAGTGGTTGCTCTAAGTATCACATCATATATACCTAATATCAGAATCAACAAGCATTGACACTTATTCAAGTAAAGTACAGAAACTTTATCTCCCTTTATGTCTCTTTGGCTGACTCCATGTATAATACAATCATTTTAAATATTTTCTCTACACATTGTGAAAACCACATCAGTGTGTTATAATTTTGCTTTAATTGTCAAACATAATTAAGAAAACCCAAGTAGAAAAAAAATTATTGTATATCTCTATTTTTACTCTTCCTATTGTTCTTTTTTCCTCCCTAATGTTCCTTATTTCCTTCTTGTAACAGCTCCTCTTCTGTTTAGAGAAATTCCTTTAGTCATTCATGTGGGGTAGATAAAGTCTAATGTGTTTTCTAACACAAACAACCAATTCTCCAAAACTGAGTGTCTATCCAACAATTTAATTCAATTCAGACACTACCTGGAGTTAAGTTGGGGATGGTGAGTGATGGGCCTGGGGGAGTGGCTCCTGTTTCCATGCCCTCTCCAGGCAGGCCTCCCTGCCAGCAAGTTGATGTGCTCAACCACCTGGAAACTCTGAATCTCACTGTCCAAGAGTTCTTAATACAGCTCAGTTTGTAGACCCCCTTTACTCTCTTGGAGGTTGGTGTGTGGGCTGAGATTTTCAACCTTCTAAGCACTTGATCCTTCCAGTGAACAGAGCTATCCTCAGGCTATCTGGAGCCCCCACCTTGAGTCACCTCAGTAACACAAACGCAAGTATATATTTTTATTCTTTCAGCAAGTAAATTTATTTTAATCAAACCTTCAAGCTACAACTTTAGCTCAATTTATGAAAAATGGGTGGCACGCAATTTATTTGACAACACTAATTCCTGTCAAATCAGTTAAACTGGATTTACTTTCTGCCAGAAAGGTCTAAATTTATTTTTTATTTAAATAAATGTATTACTACTTATCTCTGTGACAAGCAACTGTTGAATCAACTCTGGGGTAAGGCTAGGAGACTATGGGAGGGGAAGGACAGGAGGCATAGAGATGATAGGATGCGAAGGACATTTGTTGTCTACATTAAGGTGCCTCCACCTTCAATACTGCATAACCAAGTCTTTATTTGCTTTGTTTTTACAGAAACCTTCTGGGAAGGATGCATTCTTTGATATCAGTCAGGAGACAGAAGAAATTAAATTCTTAAAGAACTCTACCTGGGACTCTAGGGAAACACATATTATGCATTGTGATGGATACAAAATAGGTTTGTCTTTTGTGAAGAAGAAAAGGGGCTATGGGAAAGAGAAATGGGAAAGAGATTTACCCTGATACCAAGATATATTCTTAGGAGTATAAATTTGAGGGGAAAATAGAAGTTGAGAATTGCAAAACTGATTCCTTAAAACTATCTATGTCTGGATTATTGTTTGGAAAGTCTTCATGTACTCCAGTATAAAACTGCTAATTTTGTCCATCAGTTTTACTCTACCAACATATGAAACTGTCAAAAACCATGTGAGAAACTAATTCATATAATTCAACAGTGTAAATGGAGAGGGACATTATTCACATTATAAGCTACTACTACCCAGGAAATTATATTAAATTTGATTTGGAAAAGGATGGATGGAGACTAGATTGTTTTTGGTATATTTGAATATTAAAAACCACTTACTTTTAGGAATGTGTTCAAATATTCACTTATTCAGTCTGTTAACAAGTATTTACTATGCACTCTATCACATACAAAGCAGTGTGACAGGCCAAAGCTCTCTGGGGGAACTAACACTGCATCAGACAGATTGCAGACTCTCCTGCAGCTTTTCTCTTGCATTAGAGCAAGACAGCACTTTCTGCGATGCTGGAACTGTTTTATGTCTCTGCTGTTAAAGATGGTAGCCACTAGGTATACAGACTACTAAGCATTTGAAAGTGGCTAATGCAACAGAGAAACTAAGTTTTCAATTTTATTTATTTTTAATAATTTTAACTTATATAATCATATGTGGCTAATGGTACAGTATTAGAGTGTAGCATCAGATCACAGGTCCCTTGCACTTACTCTAATTTTCCAGTTTAAAGTTGTCCGTGATTTGTCTGAATTTAAAGCAAATACAGTAAGTATGATAGGGAAAGTACAGTTCCACCCACACAAATGAGTACATACTGGATAAATAATTTGGTTCCTACCCCATGAGACAAGGTTAGCAGCAGTACAAGTTAACTATGATATAGATGCTATCCAGCAGGTTCAGAAGGGAAATTCTCAGGTGCGGTTCTTTGTATAAATGGCCTTTAAACATGTGAGTATAGGAGGTTAAATTTATATTTCACATAACTTTATTTAAAGATAAGTAAAAGAAAAAAGTCTGGGAGGTACATATTTTTATTACATGACAAACATAAATACTCATTTTCTTTTTAACAAATATGGACTTAAATTTGTGCCTCTGAGTAAAAGCACAGGCCTCATGTAATGTCTGCAATACCGTACTCCGCATCCAGAAGAGGTTCACTACAGTGTTTCCTGGCACTCAGGAAAGAACGGAAAGCTACGTTACTATAAATCACAAAGCACGTTACAGCCTCTAATAAGTGCAGCCTGTGCACTAAATGAAGACATTTACAAAAACAACACACTTAAAGGAAGTGGCAATACACAATCTCTTTCCGTTTCCAACAATGCTTTTTGTGCTTGCTGGCTGGTTTTGCCCTCCTCCCCACCACCACTCCCTCCACCACAGAAGAACTGCAAATATCCAATGCTTTTAGAACAGGAAAGAGATTTGGTTCCCTTAGCTAATGCGATCTGGAAAAACTCTAGAAATCATCTCTTTCAAAACATATTAAAATTGTATTATTATCTATCAAGCAAAATCATCAAAATTGTAGCTTACCCCAAGCTTCCAATGAGGTGTGTGGCTTGATAAAATACTAGACATCTTTTTGTCCTCAGATAAGAATCATAGTTTCCTAGCTCTCTTCATAAATACCAATTAAGTATAGGTACAGAAATCCCATCATGGAGCAAATTATAGTGAAACAGCTATCCAGTTCTCCACTAAGACTCCTGACTGATAGGACTGCTTAAAGATAACCTTTAGAACAGTCACCATCAACCTTATACAAAACTCAGATTCATCAAGAAACAGTGCCATAAAGTTCCTAAGCCTAAAAGTGCTCAAGTAAGAGTTAATGCAGCATTTGATGTAGATTCAGGTTAGTAAGGACAAAAGTAAAAGTCACCCAACCTCTTTAAGCTCTTAAACCTTGGAATTCTGTACCTTTCCTTAAGAAACATTAATGATTTCAGCCTAGATTTCTCTTAATACTGAAAATTTGAGAAGAAAGCACATGCTGAAGTTATCATCACTGGCAGAGGCATAAAGTGCACAATGTCTGAATATTTTAAATATTTCTCTTAGAAAAAAGCTTGGATAAGGATATTCTGTGACCTGAAATACTACACAAAAGTTCCTAATTTCTTATCATGCATCCACTGTTTATAAAAGTAAACTAATTTCCTTATCTGCTAGAGATTTGGGAATGCAGTTTGGCTTTGTATTTTTCCAACACTTAAAGGGACTATGCTGTCTGGTCTTTCTGTAAATAAGTATGAAGCATGACTCTCACACCTATATTTAAAATTAGGATTATTGTGCAAAGTCTCTCACATCAAACAAAACCACAATTACTAAGAAAAACAACCTTGCTTTGAGACTAGCTGTACCGGATCAAACATGTTTCCTTCTACCTACTTAAGTTCCAAAGGTTGTATTATGCTACTTTTCAAACAAAATGAGCTTCTGGTATAACTGGCATGATGAAGTCACTATTCACCTCAAAAATGACTTCTGCTTTTTAAATATCATAAATAACAGATTATAATGCTATAAAGCACCATTGACTCATTAACACTTCGACTGCCAAGCACATTAAATTTATAGACTGATTTTAATCAACTAGTACAACTATTTCACTAGCCAGAAGTTTGAGGAAGTATTTGTATTTGGAATTTATTTGAACTACTTTAAGATAGTTCACAAGTTGAGATATCTCCAAAAAGACTAAGGATCTAAAGAAAGGTGCCAATTGGCAGTGCTGTGATAGAGTATGTAACTACTACAAACTCCCACAGGCAGTCATCCTGTGAAACTCAGGTCCAACTCACGCTTAGGTACTACTAAGAAGACACAAAATATGCATCCAGACGTGAAATATTCTGTCACATAGCCAGCAATCTCGTGAAAGTAGTCCACTTGTTAAATTGTTACAAATTCCACCCAATCCCTTGGTTACTCTATAATATTGATTGGCTCTCATTCCTTATACTTCCAATTAATTAGGCACTGTAGCCTTTAGTCAATTAAATTTTTGCCTCTAAAGAGAGATGAAAGAAAGGAATGGCAGGAAGAATTCTGCTAGCCTATGATAGAATCCCATGTGAAACGATATATAACGAAAGAAAATAACACTAGTTATAACCTCTGTTTTGAAAAAATCCATAAAAGCACTAAGGCAATTAACAAAGTCAAATATTTTTCAAATTACAAAATTTACAAGAACTATGTTCCTGGCAAAAAGTACATGACAAATGTTTGCTGAGTAAACACATATAAGCATAAATGAACTTGAGACACATTCCAGGAAGTGGGGATGATGTAAGAAAGAAAAAGTTCTGTAGTCACTTCCTATGTAATCTACACTCAAAAAAATATTTTTTTAAATTTAAATAATATTTTATTGTTTGTGCTATTATGGTTGTCCCAACTGTTTCCCCTTTGCTCCACCCACCAGACCCCTCCACTCCCAGGCCATCACCACACAGTTGTCCATGTCCATGGCTCACGCATTTATATTCTTTGGCTACTGTGTTCCCTAGGCAGTACTTTACATCCCCATGACTATTCTGTAACAACCAATTTGTACTTCTTAATCCCTTCACCTTTTTTTGCTCATCATCCAGACCACCCTCCCACCTGGCAACCATGAAAACGTCAGTATCTATGAATCTGTTTCTGTTCTGCTTGTTCATTTATTTTGTTTTTTAGATTGTTTATCAATAGATATGTATTTATTGCCAATTTCTTGTTCATTTTTTGATCTTCTTCAAGAAGACACTTGAACATGTCATATAATATTAGTATGGTGATGAACTCCTTTAGCGTTTTCTTATCGGGGATAAAAATATCAGTATGTGGTTGCCTCTCAAGTGTAAGAGGACCTGGCCTCAACCCAAGCATGTACCCTGACTGGGAATTGAACCAGTGACCCCCTGGTTCACAGGCCAGTACTTAATCTACTGAGCCACACCAGCCAGGGCTCCAGGCCCTTTTTTATGCTGTTGAGGTTCTCACCAAGTTCACTGAGCACCCTTACAACCACTGTTTTGAATTCTGTATCTAGTAGCTTGCTTGTCTCCATTTTGTTTAGTTCTTTTCCTGGACTTTTGTTCTGTTCTTTCATTTGGGCCATGTTTCTTTGTCTCCTCATTTGCCAGCCTTCCTGTGTTTGTTTCTATGTATTAGGCAGAGCTGCTATGACTCCCTGGCTTGGAAGAGTGACCTAATGTAGTAGGTATTCTGTAGGTCCAGTGGCACAGCCTCCCCTATCAATCAAGCTAGGTATTTGAGATGTGCCCATTATGTGGGCTACGTACACTCTTGTAGCTGAGCATTGATTGCTGTTGGCAGATCAATGGGAGGAATTTACCCAGGCTGATCAGCTGTAAGGACTGGCTGTGACCACTTACTACCATCTCTAACCAGTGTAGAGGATCAGCTGTGCAAGTGTCCATTCCCTAGAGCCAGACTTACTTCAACAAAACCCTGAAGCCCACTGAGTCTGCCCCTTAAGTGTGTCCCTGGTTGGGTGGTTGGATGGTGGTGGTCTCACATGGTCTGTAGCTATCCACTGGGTGCACAGGCTCTGGAGCCTCCCAGGAGGTATAGGCCAAGGTCAGTCACTGCCTGTGTTCTGTCTAGGGATACCCAGCATAAAATACAAAGCAATCTGCAGTTGGCTGCTACTTGTGCTGGGCTGGAGGTACCCAAGTGAGTCCAAGCTGTGAACCCAGGCCACTTACTACGAGTGCCAGTTCTGGGGTCCTCTGAGCAATAGGCATGGGCACAATGAGGTCGGATGCTGCTTATTTGAGAGAACTTAGGAAAACTGGAAGCATGAGCCAAGAAAACCATTCATATGGAAAAGCCACTAGAAAAAGCTTGGGTGGGCCCAAAAGTTGAGTGGGGCCAAAAGTTGGGTGGGGCAGATCCTCAGAGAATCACCAGGGTGAAGCAAACAGTATGAACCAGGTTGATGGAGTCTCAAATGTGGTACTTGCCTGCCCAATCTGTTGTGGAAGGGCTCAGAAAAGGAACAATAGCTTCTGCCAGCACTTCTGTCTGGGAGAAAGCTGCCCCCTCAGCTCTTATCCTGATGCCAGACACTTCAGTTCCTCCCCAGAAGCCTCTGGTGCCTTCTCAATTTGCTGCTCCTGTGCTGTAGCTCAGAAGGAGTGAGTCTGAGTCAGTCCTTTAAGAGGAACTGCCTGGGACTCTAGCAGTTTGTGTTCCACAGCCTCAATCCTCACTGGTTTTATAGCCAGAAGTTATGGGAATTTATCTTCCTGGCATTGGAACCCTGGGGCTGGGGGTGCTCAGTGTGGGGCTGGGACCCCTCACTCCAAAGATATCCCTCCCAATTTTATTCACCACACATGGGTATGGGACCAACCCATTCCACATCTCCACCTCTCCTACCAGTCTTGACGAGTTTCTTCTCTAATTCCATAGTTGTAGAAACCTGCATTCAGCTCTGTTTCTGCTAGTCCTGAATAATGGTTTTTTGTAGTTTAGTTGTATTTTTGATGTAGTTTGTGCAAGGAGGCAAGCCATATTTACCTAGGCTGGCCATCTTGAATGAAAGCACCACTGAAAAATCTTTATGATCTCATTGCACACAGAAAAAAACTTTAAACCCATTAATGAAGTATTAAGAGCCATAAACAATTGGCCCTACTACCTTTACAGCCTTCTCATTCTGTTACAACCTACATTACTCCAAAACAAAAATAAATCCTAAGCATAATACTCTCAGGTCCATCCATGCTGTTGCAAAATGTAAGATTTCTTTCTTTTTTTATGGTCAATAGTATTCCATTGGTAAATGTACCCTGCTTTTTTATCCACTCATCTGCTATGGATAAAATAATAATATCTATTATGAGTAATACTGCAATGAACACAGGGTGCATATTTCTTTCTAATTAGTGTTTCAGTTTTCTTCAGATATATCCCCAGACACAGAATCACTCAATTATAAGGGTGGCAGTTCCATATCTCTCTTTTTGAGGAAATTCCATACCGTTTTCCACAGTGGCTGTACCAATCTGACAATCCTACCAGTCAGTACATGAGGGTTCCCGTTTCTCCACATCTTCACCAACACTGTTTGTTGATTTATAATGACAGGCATTCGGACAGGCGTGAGGTGATATCTCGTTGTGGTTTAATTTGTATTTCTCAAATGGTGAGTAGCATTAAGTATCTTTCCCATGTCTATTGGCATCTGTATGTCCTCTGTGGAGAGGTACTCTTCAGGTCCTTTCCCCATTTTTAATTGGGTTATTTGCCGTATAAGTTCTTTATAAATTTTGGATAGTAACCTCTTGTATCATTGGTGACTATGTTCTCACCATTCAGTGGGTTGTCTTTTTCATTTGTTGATGGTTTCCTTAGCTGTGCAAAAGCTTTTTAGTTGGATGTAGTTCCTCTTAATTTAATAATATGGCCTCACTTAATGTGAAAACTAATGAACAAAAACAAACAAACAAAACAGAAATTGACTAATAGATACAGAGAACAGACTCACAGTTGTTGAAGGGGCTGGAGATTGGGGGCTGGGGAGAAAGGTGAATGGATTAAGCAAAAACAAACAAACAAACAAACAAAGACAACTTTATGGTGACTGCCAGAGGGAAAGCTGGCTGGGAAGAGGGCAAAGGGGAAGAAATGACGACAGAAAGAGACTTGACTATGGGTAGCGAGTGCATGCAATACCCATTAGGTTTCAAGTATACAACTCTATACCACAGTATGCAGACGATGTGGTATAGAGTTGTATACTTGAAACCTAAATGGTTTTATTAACCAATGTTACCCCAATAGATTCAATAAAAATTATAAACAAATACATACACACATACATACAACATACATGCTAAGCTACAAATTAGTCATGGGACATAAAGCACAGCATAGGGAATATAGTTAATAGTATATTAATAACTATGTATATAGTCAGGTGGGTGGATACTAGAATTACCAGAGAAATCACTTTGTAAATTATATAGCTGTCTAACCACTATGCTGTATACCTGACACTAATATAAAATAATATTAAATGTCAACTGTAATTGAAAAATAAAATAAACAAACGAAAAATCTCCTAAGCTTCAGGCAACATAACATCCCATCTTAGAGCTTTTGCTAAAGCAATACAAATGCCTTTTCTCTTTAGCATGTTCAAGTTCTACTAATGTTCCAATTACTCTTGTTGTATAATACACTATACCAAAACACATTAGCTTAAATTAAGTACCATTTTATTATGTTCATGGAGTCTGTGGATCAGAAATTCAGACAGCACACTATTGTCATTCTTTGACCAATATCAACATAGAAGATTTAAGATCAACGGATTAAGAATGGTTATTTCTAGCAAATAGGATTATTGATGGAAAAGGGGTATTTAAAGGAAATTTTAATAATTTAACATTGAAATTTATTTCAAGTTGACTAATGCAGTTTAAAGTTTATTTTAAAAAAAATTTAAGTTTTAACTACATTAATCTGTTTTGTTTAAATAATTTAAAATATTTTATGAAATAAAATTATCAAAACTACAAAAGAAATTCAGTTAGAAATGCTTCACCTTAGAAACAACTAATCATCCATTTTAATTCTACTTTAAAACAAATGTCCAGCATTTTACATCTAAATAAAACAGTTAAGACTTAACAAATACTTCAAAGGAAAACACTTGTAAATATGGCAGGTTTAAGATGGAGGCAATTAGTTGGTATTCCCTCCCCGCTTACGAAACCCAAGCCTGTATAAAAAGGTCAAGTGCTAAGTAAAAACAAGCACAAGCATGAAATGAGAGGATAAATAACCAAATAGGGATAAAGGCAGAAGTGAAACAATTACCTAACGTATTAAGTTCACAATCACACATGACTTAAACCTTTTGGAATTGGGGTGTAATCATTATAGAAACACTAGTCAGCATTTCTTCTAAGACTCTTAGATAACTAAAGGGTTCCTCCCAAGTTTCTATGCTGGAGGTCGAGATGCATTTCCCTTGGAGAACACATTTATGTTACCAAATCTTATATTCTAATACACATGATCTCCAACCCTCAAGGATTCAATGACATTTGAAAATGTCTATGTTCGGCTAGGCATACACCCACCACACCTCTAAAGATGTCTATAACATAGTCCAAGTCATCTAGTTCTCAAAAGGTTCTGTAATGCTGACCAAAAAAATCTGTTGGCAGTTCTTTGCTCACTTAGCCCCTTCTCTTGCATCCTTCTCCGACTGATTAGGCAGAATGACAAGATTCTATGTAAACACTGACAGCTTTCACTAAAATTTCTTTCCTCCAAGAAACAACACACCTGAAAGGGCCTTGAAAACAGTAAAGTGCTATTCACACTGTTTTACAGCAGTTGTGTAAAACAGAGCTTTTTCCTGACTATAAGGCCAACTCCCATTCACATAATTCAAAATTTAGTTTTAAGTTATGGTAAAACAGTAGAAGTATATCCTGCAAATAATCGTATTTCTTCTAAACTACCTAAAAGGTTCAACTCTCCATATTATTCTAAATAGAATAATTTTTTAACTGCTCTCATAATTTTATTCCTCCATGTCTACTGGTGTTTTCACATTACAGGAAGAGTTCCAAATGGGAAAAACTGCCAAGCACTTTAAACTCTCTATATCTTTAAAAAGATCCAACTCATCAAGCTATCAGATCATTTGCTTTACTGAATATCACTGAATGTCACAGTTGGGTAGATAAACCCCATTTTCTATATAGAATTCAGTCTTCCAACTGCCAAGGCCTTAATAATAAACTAAATTAAAAAGATTGGAAAGCAGGTTTTCCTAATGTTAAAAAGCTATTTGTCACAAAAACACAATATTTCTTTATATTTATCCAAATATTTTTAGATACAACATGTCTAAATTTTACCACAAATAAACAGAGGTTCTTCTGGGGTAAATGTAAATCACCAATCAACCACAACCACTCCCTGTGCTCCTTTTCTGAAGATAAACAACAAATTTTAATAAGCAAAAACCCAAATTCTTTGATCTGACTTGATTAGCCGCTACCCATAAACAAAAGTTATTTGAATGACCTGCTCACACGTGCTCTGACTCTACTGTTTTCATGTAAGACTCTCCTGGAAGTGTGTAAGTCAATTCCAGGGCTCGCATTCTCAAGTAGGAACACTGGGGAAATTTTATATACATTCTGAGTTCCTTCTGACAATTTCCTTTGCTTTTGGACTCCTTTCCCATGACAAGTAAAAGTAAAATGTCTAGGCAGAAGAGAATTATGAACTTCAAATAAATTATAGGTACCATAAATTGTTTTATTTAAAATCATTATATAAGCATAAGTTGAAAATATCTTGGTAAACTTTCATGTAAACAAAACCCAAAGGAGAGCTGGTGTGGAATAGTGACTAAAAGTCAATATATGTTTTCAGGCAATGTAGTATGGTTGTTTTAAGGAAAAAAAAATTAATAATGCAAGTTTGGTTGCACTAATAGAAATAATATCTATCTCGCCCTGGCTGGCATAGCTCAGTGGATTGAGCGCAGGCTGGGAACCAAAGTGTCCCAGGTTCAATTCCCAGCCAGGGTACATGCCTGGGTTGCAGGCCATAACCCCCAGCAACTGCACATTGATGTTTCTCTCTCTCTCTCTCTATCTCCCTCCCTTCCCTCTCTAAAAATAAATAAAGTCTTAAAAAAAAAAAAATAATATCTATCTCAAAGGGGGGAGATAAAGTCATTTTCTTTGCACTGCAACCTCTACATCTAGTTATATAAAGTACAGTTAGTACTTTATAAAAGGAAGACTACCAAAGTAGAGATTTCCAGAGAAAAGCAACCAAGTAACAAGGCATGTTCATTATCACCACAGAAGGCATGACTAGATATTGGAAACATTGACAGGCATAACTTTAATATCCTCCTGTACAATGACTTCCAAATGGATATCCCCCAAGTCTGAGCTGTCACTGGATTTCAAATGCATAACCACCAGCTGAATATATTTACTTGACTGTTCCACATACATTTTGGCCTCAACCAAAGAGGCAGCATAGCATAAAGAGGCTGAACACTGGAATCAGATTACCATCATTTAAATCCAGAGCCTAGATGCTAGGCTCTACCGGTTAGGAGCCATGTAGACCTTGGAAAAATTACTTGACATCTCTGTGCCTCAAATTCCTCATGTTATAAAATAGAAATAAGAATACTCATCTTGTAAGGTTATCATGAGATGTGAATACTATGTAATTACAGAAAGCACTTGGATAGAATTAGACACATCCTAATTGATATATCTGTGAAAATTTTTTTAAAAGCATACCTAATAACCAAATTCAAACTCTCCATCCCCAAAACTGTGCCTCCTCCTGTAATATTTATTTCAGAAAATGACTCCAAATCAAAAACATGGCCTCTTTCTATATCCTGACTTCTCTTTCAGTGACTCTTTAAAGCTCATGCCGTTAAGGGTCAATAAGATCTTGCCAGGCTTTGCCTCATCTACTGTGAGGATGAAGACCATTCTTAGCAATCCAACTGTCGACATTCCAGAAAATGTCAACATCACTCTAAAGGGACACACAGTGATTGCGAAGGGCCCCAGAAGTACCCTGTGAAGAAACTTCAATCACGTCAATATAGAACTCTGTCCCGTAAGAAAGAAAAAGAAGAGGCTCTGGGTGACAAATGGAGGGGAAATAGAGGAAAATAGAAAGGCACTAGCCACGGGTTCACACAATCTGCAGTCACGCACAGAACAAGATCAAGGGGTAACATTGGGCTTATGGCACAAGATGAGGTCTCTGTGTGTCCACTTCCGCATCGACATTGTTATTCAGGGGAATGGTTCTCTTGTTGAAATTAGAAATGTCTTGGGCAAAAAATACATTCACAGGTTCCAGATGAGGCCAGGCATTGCTTGTTTAGTATCTCAAGCCCAGAAAGATGAGTTAATTCTTGAATGAAATGACAGTGAACTTGTACCAAATTCAGCTGCTTTGATTCAGCAAGCTACAACAGTTAAAAACAAGGCTATCAGATAATTCAAGGATGGTATCTATGTTTCCGAAAAAGGAACAGTTCAGCAGGCTGTGAATAAGATCTAAGGCGTCCAGCTACAGAAACAGTAAGGTGCCAGTAAGGATGATTCCTCAGACCTATTTGTGATATTTTTAAAGATGCAATAAAAGCTGTGTATTGATTGGCGGGGGGGGGGGGGGGGGGGGATCTTGCCAGAAAAGGAGAAAAAGAGGAAAGAGAGAAGAAAAAAGGAAATGGAGGGAAGAAAGAGAGAAAGAGAGAAACTGAGAAATTACGGCAGGAATTAAACCAAAATGTTGACAGTGGTTATCTCTGTTAAAAAGATTACAAGTAATCATATTCTCTATATACCTTTTTGTATTTCTGAGATCTTCTAAAAGTTAAAAATATGCTTCCCTTTTCACCACAGAGAAAAAAAACTGTTCTGAAAATGTTTAATGATATTCTGGATAAAGTCTAAGCCCTTCATTAATTGGTTCCTGCTACTCCCCATATCCCTCCCTCGTAACCCCTCGAGTCTGCACCTCCGCACAAGGAACTATCTATACCTAGAATATACTCCCCATTCACCCTCACCTGCTAATTCTTACCCATCCTTCAAAACCACTCACAGGTACCATGTCTTCTGGAAAGTCATCTTGGACCACAACCCTGCTCTCTCCAAACCCACCATTCCAATCTAAGTTAAGTACCCTTCTATATGCACCTTTAGAATCTAGTTTACACATGTAGCACTTATCACAGTAAGTTCAATAATTAAAGTGTTAGAAATCTGTTTCCCTCTTTCTTTGATATAAAACACTTGTTCTCCTAGTGTTTTCTCTTATCTAACCCAGCATCTAACACAGTACCTGACACATAGTAGGAGATAAAAAAAAAGGTGTTTAAATGACTCCAAAGTTGTATTATTTCTGTTCTATTATATTGCCTCACCAGACATATATAAAAAAGCTGGTAAGATGAATTCATAAAATAGTAGATCCCAAGTCTGGGAGCATTCAAAATGAAACACGATGCCACCATTCTTGTCCCTTCAAGTCAACCATTTATTCACCAAGTATTTATTGACTACCTCATATGCCACACACTGGGAATACAAGAATGAGAAAAAAAAGAGATAAAAGGTTTCTTCTTTCATGATACTTTAGGGTGGAGAGAGAAGGCAAATATTGACTAAGTACTTGAAGCTACTAAATAAACATTAGAGACTTATCCGTGAAGTTAAGAAATATATTTGAGATAGAATATGCAATGAAAGACGTCACCATGTTTGGAAAGGTAAAAGATTCTGAATTAGAAATGAGATTAGATTACTCGAAGACAGCAATCTTCAATCTTTGTTTCTGGCCGCCACATACACAGACATATCCAGGGTTATGCATTCTTTCCACAACATGCTAAATAACTCTAATGAACATGGCATGAAGCCTCATAGTGCTTGCCAGTTACACTACCCCTTCTGAAAAAACAAGCTGAAGCAGTTCTTCATGACTTTGAAAGCCAAGAGCTTCAAGAGAAACCAATTGTAACTTCCTGGCCATGATGATAAATCCTGGGACTAGCTGATGGCTGCCTTCTAAGGACTTGCTATACTGGAGGGTGCAGCAGAGACTCCTAGCCACACCCAGGACCTATTTTTCCTTTTTCCCCAACTAGGAGACTTTATTGGAGATGGTAATGTGCCCAGCTCAAAAATGAACAAAGCCCACCAATTTTTTCTGTCTCTCTTTTATCAGGTATAGTTATATACTAGTTCTGGCCAAAGAGATACAAAGGAAATTCACTTGGAGCACTTCTGAGAAAGCTTTTTTTAATTTTCTATTTCAATTTATTGGGGCTTCAGGAGTACAACCTTACAAATACATCATATGTATATTCCACTGTGTGCTCACCACCCAAAGTCTACTCTCCTTTCACCGTCACATATTTGACCCCCTTACTCTTTTTGCTCCCTACCCCTCTGCCCCTCTAGTTACCATCATACTATTATCTGTGTCTAAAGTTTGTCTGTTGCTTTTTGTTTATATACCACATATGAGTGAAATCATATGGTTCTTGTCCTTTTCTGTCTCACTAATTTTGATTGGCATGATACTCAAGATCCATCCATGTTTTTGCAAATAGCAGTATTTCATCATCTTATGGCTAAGGAGTATTCCACTCTATGCAGGGTGGGTCAAAAGTAGGTTTACCGTTGTGAATACAAAACGCAGTTTATTCTTGTACTATTATTCGTTAATCGCGTTGTTATTTTCCATACGGACAACTGTAAACCTACTTTCACCCCACCCTGTGTATGTACCACTTCTCTGACCAGTCATCCAATGAATGACACTTGGGTTGTTTCCACATCCTAGTATTGTGAATAATGCTGCAAAGAAAGAAAGGGTACATGTACCTTTACAAATAAGTGTTTTTTTCAGGTAGATACCCAAAAGAGAACTGCTGGATCATATGGAAGTTCTATCCTTCATTTTCTGAGGAACCTCCATACTGTTTTCCATAAAGGCTGCACCAAATTGCATTCCCATCAGCAGTGTATAAGGGCTCCCTTTTCTCCACCTTTCCTTATTGATAATAGATATTTTAACAGGTATAAGATGGTATCTCCTGGTCTTGATTCCTTTACAGCTATTGAAGTTGAGAATCTTTTCATGTATCTGTTGGCCATATGTGTATCTTCTGGGAAAGAGTGTCTGTTCAGGTCCTCTGTCCATTTCTTAATTGGATTGTTTGTTGTTTTGTTGTTAAGTAGCATGAGTTCTCAATATATTTTGGATATTTGGCCCTTAATGCAGTGGTCCCCAACCTTTTTGGCACATGGACCTGTTTCACTGTAGACTTAGGAGAGGGGGACACCGGGAAGGACAGGAGGCAGAGCTCAGGCGACCTTTGCTTTATGTGAGGAGGTTCCTGGACCCCTGCCTTAATGGAAGTATTATTTTCAAATACCTTTTCCCATTTGTTGGGCACCTTTTTGTTTTGTTGATACTTTCTTTTGCTATGCAGAAGCTCTTTAATTTAATGTAGTCCCATTCATTTATTTTTGCTTTTATTTCTCTGACCTTTGGAATCAAGCTCACAAAAGCCCTCTGACACCAAGGTCCCTGCGTTTAGTACTTATGTTTTCTTCTATGCATTTTATTGTTGCAGGTCTTATATTCAAGTCTTTAATCTATTTTGAGTTAATTTTTGTGTATGGTGTCAGACAGCAGTCTAATTTCATTCCTTTACAAGTGCCTTTGCAATTTTCCAACACCATTTACTGAGGAGGTGGGAAAGCTCTTTTCAAAAGGAGGAAGACTCGATCACCTTTTTATTCCTCTCCTCCTTTTCCCTTCTTTCTGCCTAGAATAAAAACATGAAAATAAGGAAGACATCCCATAAATGGAGGACTAGAAAGTTAGTTTAAATCTTTTAAAACATCACAAAATTGTTATACTAGTACCAATCACCTACCTCTGGACTTTTTATTTTATAGAGAAGAAAAATACATTCCAGCCCAATGGATGATGATGATAATGGAACTAAATTAAAACTCTGTCTTTGAGGACAAAGGAAGAATACAACTCACAACAACACCCAGAGCCAAGAGTAAAAAGACATACCCTAATACTGAACACTGAAAACAGAGCTGCTTGAAATAAAAATTCAGGGTTTAAAGCTACCTGAACAAGTCTCTTCCTTGCAATGGAACAGAAATGGCATTGCTTTCTCTTCCATCCAAGAAAGGATGTGACAAAGCCGCTAAGAAACATATTAGATATATTAAAATATACCTTTTTAAATAAATTTAAAAATCATCACAAGTTTTGGAGTCTGGATCAACCCCTAAGCCTGATATCCACCTGATACCACATAGTTATTACAACATTACTATGTTCCCTGTGTTGTACTTTCCATCCCTGTGACTATTTTTATAACTGGCAATTTATACTTATTAATTTCTTTCATCTTTTCACCCATCTTCTGAATTCCTCTCCCATGTGGTGACCATCAATTTGTTCTATGAGTTTGTTTCTGTTTTGTTTGTTCACTTATTTTGTTTTTAGATTACACATGTAAGTGAAATAATATGGTGTTTGTCTTTCTCTGATTATTTCACTTAGCATAATACTTACTAGGTTCATTCATGTTGTTGCAAATGGCAAGGTTTCTTTCTCTTTTATGACTGAGTGACACCTCATGGTGGTTTTAATTTGCATTTCTCACAATTAGTGATGTTGAGCTTCTTTTAAAAAAAGATTTTATTTATTTTTAGACAGGAAGAGAGTGAGAGAGGGAGAGTAACATCAATGTGTGATTGTTTCTCGTGTGCCCCCTACTGGGGACCTGACCTGCAACCCAGGCATGTGCCTGACTGGGAATCGAACCAGCAACCCTTTGGTTTGCAGGCCAGTGCTCAATCCACTGAGCCATACCAGCCAGGGCTGAGCTTCTTTTCTTATGTCTGTTGGCTAGCTGTATGTCTCTTTTGGTGAAATGTCTGTTCAGGTCTTCTGCTCATTTTTTAATCTTTTTTTTTTTTTGCTGTTAGGTTGTTGAATTTCTTATATACAGGGTGGGGCAAAATAGGTTTACAGTTGTGGGTATGTGAAACACAGACTTTATTCTTGTATTATTAGTTATTGCATATTTTCCATGTGAACAACTATAAACCTACTTTTGCCCAACTCTGTATTTTGGATATTAATGCCTTATCAGATGTATCATTGAAAAATATGTTCTCCCATTCAGTAGGCTTTTTGTTTTCTTTGCTGTGTAAAAACTTTTTAGTTTTAGAGCCATTTGTTTATTTTTCTTTTGTTTCCTGAGTATACTTTTGATTCTCTTTAAATGCCATACTGAAAATCTTTATTTTGTACTTTTGTCATCCTCATCTGGACACTGTGCTCAATTAAATTCAAAGCTCTGGTGTGAGATTTATTTTTCTACTAGACCTCACTCTATGACATTAGCTTTGTCCTTCAATGAATTTATCTGGTTGTTTGGATTCTCCTACACAGTTTTGATCACATCTACCCTCATATACTTTCTGGTGTTCTCATGGAACCTACAGGAATGCTTTCTCAGAGGAACTAAAAGAGCCCTAAAGGATTCTTTAACCAGACAGAGGCCTGTCTGAAAAGACTGTCTTTCAGAAATTACAGATGAAAGGGACAGTAGGAGGAAAGCTTTTAGACTGGAGGAAGCCCCATACATAAACAGGACTGTCCCTAGCTATTCTTGGATCTTTGGAAATCATATAGTCTTGATTTCCTTCTCTCTGATTTCCCTCTACACATCACAGTTTAAACAAGCTATACATACCCATTTTTGTCCATTTCTTGTAAATGTAAGGAGCCTCTATGTTTAACTGCATGCAAGGTTAAGTGTTTAGAATTTGGAGAGGGCCAGACAACTTGGTACTAACGAAGAGTCCTGGGATGGCTCCAAATGAAAGAAATCCTTTTCATGTCGCTAAATTTGATACCAAAATCACAGAAAGCATATCTTAATAATGACAATAGTAACAAACACATCATAATTACTATGTACCAGGTACTGTTCTAAGCACTTTATGTGTATTAACTCATTTGATTCTTATATTTTTATTTACTAGATTGATGAAAAAAGGTAGAGAGCACTTATATAACTTGCCCAAGGACACAGGGTTACTAAGCAAGAATTAAAACTCAAGCAGTCTGGTTCTGGAGTCCATACTCTTAATCACTTTACCAAAATGTCCTTTTAGCTATTACACTTTAAGTCATTTGAGAGTCAAACTGAACAGAGCTGAAATTGTTTCTTTCTCACTACCCTGTCAAGGTACTGCTACTCTCCCAGTCACCCAAAATTAAATCTGTAAGATGACTTTTAGCCCTGCAGTGCATTCTACATTCGATTAGTCATACAACCAAACCCTGTCCATTAAATACTCCATTTCCACTCCTACTGTCACCATCCTGAAATTCCAGAGTCAAAAATTGCGTCACCTTTTCAAGAAGGCAATAACTCACGCCAACCTTATTACTGAAACATCTTTTTCACATGGTCTCTTGTACCAGTTTTATGGAACATAATTACAATAAAATATTTTACATTTCCCCATAAAATTTCTCCTTCTTAATTTTAGTCCATCATCCTAGCCTATGTTCTAACTTTCCCTTCCAGATATATACCAATCACAAATTAAAAAAGCACAACTTTAAAGTAAACTAAAAATTTATCAATCACATTCCCTATTCAGATGACATACAAACATTTTAAAGTTTTAGTGCTGAAAAAAAACCTATAGGAAAGTGACTTTTTAACCCTTAAATTGCACCTGGGGGTAGGGTGTTCTCACTACAATTACCAGAATCACAACTCATATGACCCTCAAGGGAACACAGTGCTTCCTTTAATCCGTTTTGGTTCCAACGAGTATCAGTGAGACAGTTTAGAGACTTTAAAAGGACTTTTCCAAAAAGGGAGAACCAAACAGAACTAGAGGCAAAGAGGCATAAAAACAGTCCACAACATGAGATAAATCACAGTGTTCTCGAATTTTTTTCACTTCCTGAAATATAGGTGTTATTTACATAGTATACCATGGTAAATCACAAGACTGTCAATGGTCTCAATATCTCAATATAATGGACCAGCCAAGTAGTACAACTCCACACTCAGCTCTCATAGCATACTTCCTCTCAGCATTCACCAATTCTAATATTCTCCAAACTACAGTCATCCAAAGTCCTGGAACTACTCTCAAAGTCTCTCATATGGATCCCTTGATTCCCAGCTTCCTCTGGGCCTGGATGTGGGAAGTGCTACCTTGAGAGACAGAAAGAAGGAATAGTTGATTCTGACCTATACTTTAAGTCTTCCTATTTTGTTTTAGATCTGGAGGAAATGACTCTTCTGGCTGCTTGGTAACTGACAATTGG